>NW_027366043.1:0-83446 GCF_046119375.1 Phyllobates terribilis
CAGGTAGGGTGTTGTAGATGTCGTGTGGTCGAGGTCCCATGTACTACACGTGGTTGTGAAATTCGGGCATAGTATTGGCGTAGGGGTTGTAATGATGGTCGGGGAAAATGGGTGGAAGGTTCTGGGGCACATAGGTTTCATGAAGTCTAGAGAGCGGATGTTGAGGCTCGTACGTAGGTGCTTGCTCTTGGAGCTACGGTACTTGGGGCTCGTAGGGCTCGTAAGGCCTCTCATGTTGGTCGTTCGGACACTGGGGCGAGGCGGAATGGCATCCTTGGCCGAGTGGTTGAGTGATATGCCGAGGGTGGTCCTCAAGTGTGCGAGCTCCCTTTCTCGCAGGAGGCGCGCCTCCTCTTCCAACTGGGCCCTCGCTAGCTCGTCCTGCTGACACTTCCTCTCATCGTCTTCTTGACGAAGTCTTTGTTCCTCTTCGTCATGTTGCCTTTTGGTTTCCCTCCAACGAAGGTAGTTGTTATACTTGGCGATGTCTGCGCTCATGGAGATGTTCCGGCTCCTATATGTATTGTCTCCCGCAGAGGAGTCAGGAGCATGGGCTGCTCGGGAGCTGGAGCATCGACGCCTGTTAGACGCGCTGTTACGGCTTGACAACTGGTATACTCTTGGTTTCTTAAATGCGCAAGAAAGAAACCATGGTCACCACCAGTGTAGAAGCCCAAGATCTCGTCAAGTCAACACATCTCTTTGAGAGGCTGAAGTTCCACTCTCTCTTTCCTCTGCTGAGGGTGATTCTAGTTAAGCACGCCAAGAGTCTCGGATGTTCATCGATCACCTTGATCCTTCCTCGAGATGGTACTTGCACGGCCAAATCTAGGGGAAGGGGGCGGGGGGCTTCCTCTGGATTTGGCTCTCCGACGCTCAAGTGAGTCGATGCTCAACAGAGGGATAAATAGTATTTTATGTGTGAGAGAGAATAAGACAAAATGATACTTTATACCTTTGTATTTTGACAGAGTTTCAGTGCTCTAAAAATGAGATCCTTTCGTACTTTGAATTCCCTATTATTTATAAGCGAGGGTTCTGTGGGCCTTTAATTCTTGAGTCTTTCTCCCTTTTACATGAACAAAGTCCACCGGGACTAAAACTAAAGACACGGAATCGGCTCAACAGCCACCGCTCCGACATTTCCAGTAAAATTTACAAAATCCACCAAATTTTCATTTCCTTATTGTTCAAAATATCCCAAATCTCTCAAATTTTTTGGAACACTAATTCCTAAATGCGATCTCTAGTTCTCCAAATTCTAACTCTAATTCCTAAATTTAGACCCTAATACTCCAAATTTGAGGTCCCTATTCAAAGATCCTTCCAAACGGTAGATTTAGGGACTTTTAAAAAAAAAAAAATCAACTTCCAAATGGAGGGAACAATAAACACTAGGGTACGGTAAATTTATAAATTTCGAAAAAGTTAAGATAAAATGCTAATTGTATAGATTTTAACGGTCATGTTAACGGAATGTAAGGAGGGGTATGCCTTTGGTAAAGGAATAGAAATAAGGGGTGTTTCAAAACAATTAGTAATATAAGGGATGGTTTGGCGCCGAATGGTCCATATGAGGGGGTGGTTTCCGAAAATTTTCTCAAAATTTAATCGCTTAAATTAATTTTAAGCTCCTTTTTATTGAATAATTAGTAAATAAAATAGTATTTAATTAAAAACTTACTCTATTAGTAAATTAAATAGTAAACATTTTACCTAATTTGCGTAAAGGACAAATATTCTTGATGGTTGTAATGATATCAGTTATACCTTGTTATTAATTTCACACTTTTGACTTGAAATTTCAGTTAGTAATACCGAATAATCAACTAACTTTCTAAAGAAAACCCAGCTAATGAATCCATTCTTAGTTACTTATTTAACTTCAACTCTCAATTCAACTTCAGTTCCAGTTTCAGTTCTATATACCTAAACTAAATAACAGTAGTGTTACAGGCCAATAGGAGCCTGGGTACTTCATGTAGTCAACATTCCTCGCACAAGGATGAACTTTATGTTCGTGTTGGGGTAGTTGGGGGACCTTTTGTTGTGCTCCAGATGTATAGGTTGGAAGTGATTTGCAAAGGTCTTCCGCATGCACATGCGCGTCAAACCCAAAGGAGAGGGTCCTCTGGAATTGACTCCCCGACGATCAAATCAGTAGGCAATCGCGAAGAAAGAAATTGTATGTATATGTTATAGTTAAGGTAATAGAGATAGTGTATGTATGCTTCGCATGAGGCTAGGCTTGTTCGTATAGCTTTATCAGACTTGAGATGATTTAAGGTGATCGGGTTACGCCTGAAAGAGGAAAAGGGAGATCCAATTGCCACAAATAGCGAATAAAGATTGTCTAACCCCTTCTACTTCATTTTGAAATGCTATTTATAGAAAATATAATGGTCCCCCTTGCTAGTCAATCAAGAGCCTTTATTCTTATATGGTCTTTTTACCTAATGGACCAAACAATGAGCTAGTCCTCTTGTCTTTTCTACTTAAACCGGATTTGATAATTACCATACGAATACTCGGTCTAACATCTAGTCCCACAAGCTTTCATCTTTGGCTTATGTATAATGCTTGTTCCTCATACAAGGTCCTCGTATGTTCAGCTTCATGTAACCTTGTGGGCATTAGCTGATTTCCTCGAGGGATTTTTTTTAATGCTACCTAATTTTGGCACTTCAATTTATTGGTAACACGTGTAAGAATAGGAGTGGATCTGTCCTTCGGCAATTCTTTTTCTCCCTTTTAAGTACCATCTCAATAAAAACCCTCTTTCTCTTACCTTCTACCATATCGCTCTGAGCTCTCTCCCATCCTTATCAGGGATTCGTTCCTTCCATGCAGGCTCGTACCAAATCACCCGAGCTATGGCTTCTCTGTAAATGGCGATATTATGGGGTTTTTGAGCTTTTTTATTTTCTTTTAAAAAGTTTTGTTTTCCTCTCGTTTATCGATGAAGGAGATGTTAGAAAATAAACGTTCTCTTGGCTTTCATTATTACTCTTTCTAGGTTTTTCTTATTTTATCCTTAGGCTCTCCTTTATCCGGGATCATAATAGCAAAGAAATAATGTTTTCATCGCTAATTTCTCCTTCATGAATCTTAGTTCATTTAATCTCGCAAATGTTTGTAATTTATTTAGTCTTGGAAAATTGACTTTGTTATGGTTTAGGTTGTGTGGATACTTCCACTGACTCTTCATGTTTGAGTTTGGAGTCTAGTTGATAGGAGTATATTATATGGAGTTAACTAGAGACTATTAGCTTAGGATTAGTGGTGTTTAGGTGCTTATTGAGTGGTATTCCCGGAATCTGGTATGCTATTCATTTATGGATTTGCGGGATACTCATAAGCGGTATTTTCTGGTTTTATTATGGAGATTCCACTTGTACTCACTTTTAGTGCATTCAGGATGGAGCTAGAGAGAAGGATACCACACCTACACCCATGGAGAAGCCTAGAGGTGAAGCCGAGCTGCCTCGAAACTTGTAGAAGACCGAATACCAGCTCGAGAGAGGACGTCATGACCGAGAGGAGGTGTCGCGACCGAGATCCACCCCAGAGAAGAAGTCTTGACCGAGACTATATGTCGCGATCGAGACTTAGTCCCAGTTGACATATCTCGACCGAGACCATCCTGTCGCGATCGGGACTTTTCCCGACATGAGAGCTGAGGCCAGATCGCGATCGCGACCGACATGTCTCGATCGTGATACGAGACGGACCAGCCCAAATTGCAGATTTTATCCAAGATTCTGATTTGTTTTTCCCCATTTTATTAGTTATTCTGATTATTTTATTTCCCTTTTACTAGATACTATATAAACCTTTAGAAATTAGGTTACATTAGACCTTTGATTTTCTTTTCACAACTTCAACCTTAGAAATTCAGCAGCCAAGAAGAAAGCTTTCACCTTTGTGCCACTTTCATCATCCTCCCTGGTTTGTTTTCATCATTATTATGTATTTCTTTCAATTGTCTATGTCTAGATAAGATCCTTCTAGTTCACTCTTAGGTTGAAGCCATTATTCTAGGAAAAGTTTGTGAGAATTCTTATGTTTATGTTTTAAGTTTAATTTCAGGATTGTTTTATGATCTCTTGTGCTTTATTGATTATTGATTGATCTTGATTTTATCTAGGTTGCAAACTAGATTGATTTATTATCCATCATATTGATTGGCTTGATAATTCAATTTGAAAAGTCTTGTCTTTTAGGTAGCAATAAGAATTTGCATAGACTATTTGCGAGTGCTTATTTTGTAGAGACTATAAACCTGCCTCGAGTATCGGTTATTTGCCAATGGTATTGCATAGGCCTACTTATCTTTGATCTTTATGTTGTTGTGCTTTTGAACCTTGGGATTTCCTTGGTTATTGCTTACAATAAGGGTTTCTAGGACTATTTGGACTAGTTTCTATTTACGAACAAAGAGTAGGACAAACAGATTAGATAAATAAGAATATAGGATTAATAGAGTTTGATGATCAACTTTCCATAAGAATAATGCGCTGATGCTAAAGGAGTGAGCTTTCCATCGTTATTTTTTACAAAACCAACATTATTTGCTTTATTATTGCTAGTTAGAACTACAATAAAAACCCCCTAGTTACTACTAGGTAACACAATAGAAATAGGCTATCGTTGTGGCTCTCTTGGGATTCGACTCCGACTTACCACTTTACTAGTGGATTTGTTTAGTTGGATATCGTTGATAGGAACAACGACCGTTTTACGTCTGTCAAATTTTGGCGCCGTTGCCGGGGAGCCAACTGTTATAGTTTGTTTCTTTTTGTGTTAATTTGGTGTGGACCTATCTTATGGTCCACACTCATGCCACTGATTCAGATTTACTTGATTTAATTCCAGAGATAGAGCGGACGCATCTACGTAATCTGCGAGAATCTTTACAAAATCTAGTGATCGGATCAATGGCTGCAAGAACGTTGCGCGAGCTTACGGACCCTGATCTTACGCAACAACATCTAGGAGTGACGCTGCCTGCGCTGAATGCCGGCGTTACGTTCGAGCTAAAGACCGGTTTCATCAATTTGCTACCAAAATTTCATGGCCTTGTTGGGGAAGACCCAGTTATGCATCTTAGTGAGTTCCACGACATCTGTAGCTACAGTAAGCCGAGTAACATCACCGATGAGAAAATTAAGATGAGAGCTTTCAGTCTTACGCTGAAAGATAGCGCGCAACAATGGTACTACTTGCTGCCCACCGGAAGTATCGACACTTAGGATAAGCTACACAAAGCTTTCATCAGCAAATATTTCCCTTCCAAGAAGGCGGTTGCTTTGAAAAGAGCTATTGCAAACATCAATGAGACACTATACGACTATGTAGAAAGGTTTACAAAATTATGTGCTAACTGCCCATTCCATGGGTTTGAGAAAAAGATTTAGTGACCCACCTTTACAATGGGTTACTTGATAATGAAAGGAGGTTAGTTGACGCTGCGTGTAACGGGAGTGTGCTGAATTTGACTCCCGCCGTAACTAGAGCGCGACTAAATGAGATTGATGAGGGAACAAAAAGTTTCGGAAGAACATATACGAGGAAAGGAGTAAGCGTTGTGGATTCCGGAGAGCCTGGATGGAAGAGTGAGATAGCTGAATTGAAAAGTATGATCAAGAATATCGTCGTTGGGAATCAGAAACCTGCAAGACCGTGTGGTATTTGTGCGGACGAGAGCCATCCTACCGACATGTTCCCGCAACTCCAGGTCCAAGCTATCGCTGAAGTAAACACTGTGGGAGGTTTTGGACCTCCTAGACCTCGTTTTGAGAACAACAACAACTACAACCAGCGAGAAGTTAACAACTATAATCCGTGAGGTAATGATCATCCTAGTTTTAGGTAGGGCGACTCGTCTGGGGTGCAGAATAGACAATATCCATACAACAACCAGTACCGTGCTCCATATCAACCGAAATCCGACGAACCATCAATGAAGGAAATGATCGAGTCCTTGACCAAACACTTTACTACTCATGATCAAAAAACCGAGTCAAGCATCCGGAGTCTAGAGAAACAGGTCGCACAAATAGCGGAAGCGGTAAATAACTTGCAACAACAGAATTCGGGAAAGCTACCATCTCAAATTGTCGCAGCTCCGAGGGAAAACGTAAGTGTCATCATGATACGAGGTAGACAGTCACTCGATGAAAAGGTAGAGGAAGAGATGCTAAAAACGGCTCCTGAGCTGATATCTCGACCGAGACAGGAAGGTCGCGACCGTGACTTGGACCCAGTAGAGATGTCGCGATCGCGACATGCATGTCTCGACCGAGATGACGGTACTCGAGTTTCCGAAAATTTGATCGACAAGAATCACGATCACGACACAACATCTCGACCATGATTTAGCTCCAGTTCATCCAATCTCGACCGCGACCACACATCTCGACCACTACCAAGTGCCGATGTCCACGACTACAAGGAGATTTTTAAAACGCTTAGTAAGTGTAAGGTGAATATCCCTCTGCTCGAACTCCTCAAGAATGTCCCTCTCTACGCTAAACATTTTAAAGAATTCTGCACTAAGAAGAAAAGTGAGAAGCTACAATGAAGGCAGAAAGTTCGGGTCAACGAAAGAGTTTCGACGGCCATCCAACGGAAGATAGCTGCCAAGCGCTCAGACCCAGGGATGGTGAGTATCCCATGCACTATAGGGAAACAAAAATCGATAAGGCCATGCTAGATCTAGGAGCATCTATTAATGTTTTACTTTACTCATTGTATAAATCATTAGAATTAGGATCTATGAGTAGGACAGGGGTCGTCCTTCAGTTAGCTGACGGGTCTACAATTTACCCGAAAGGGATAGTCGAAGATGTGTTGGTTATGATCGAGGACCTTATATTCCCTGCAGATTTCTATGTGCTAGATGATATTTATGATATGCAAGCTGTACGTGTCCTTCTAGGTAGACCCTTTATGCGGACAGCTAAAACAAAATTAGACCTAGATACCGGGCACTTATGCTCGAGTTGGATGGGAATTTTGTCAATTTTAATATATATGAGACTACGACAAAATCCCTGGATAATAGCTCGGTATTCTGTATTACGGATGTTATCGAACCTTCCAAACTAGGCTCGCATGCTGTATTGGGCAGTAGCCCCACCTCACTAACCACACAGGGAAAGAAACCTGCTAAAGTTGTTGTGCAGGGTACGAAGAAGGCAAAAACAAAGCCCCAGGGAAAGTCTAAGTGTGGGGAGAGTAAGGACAAAAAGAATCCCAAGCAAAATGGGTGGTCAAGGAGGAGAATGGTCTAAGGTTCAAACCTTTCCATCCGTGTTCAAAAAGCTGTTGTTAGATGATGCTATCCGGAAAGGGATCGAAAAGCGATGATTGAGTCATACTACGTTATGCCGCGACGTTAACTAAGGCGCTGATTGGGAGGAAACCCGAGGGATTTTTACTAACATTAATCCCACTATTTTGTTTTTAATGTTTTTGTTTCAGGAAAAATCACGGGATTATCATGTACGAAGCAATCGGAGGATAAAAACGACGAATCTGCTTCAGCTACACGTGTCGCAATCGAGACATCATGTCGCGATCGCGACACCCGTTAAAAAAAACATTTTCCACGTCAGCTTATCTTTTCCTACCCCTCTTTTCCCCATCTCGGCCGACCCTATCTCCCACATCTCGACCGAGACCCCCCATATCTTCTTCCTCTTCTTTCCCAAACCCCAAATCCTCCATTACTCCTACAAAGCTCAAGCTTTCACCTCCATTCCACTCCAAATCTATATCTACATTCCCTCACCATCACTCTCTCCATTCACCTTTTCCAATTACATCCTAAAATCATCAAAATCACCCAAGAACTCTAACCCCAATTTTCTCCAAATTTCCTCCAAATCAAGTTCTTCCTCCACCAAATCAACACCACAAGACTGGATCCGTGCTCTACATTCCATATTTGAAGCAGTGTTCGACGAGGAGGACGAACAGAGCCACCACGCGAGAAGGGAAGGAGAAAACTCGGCCAAAAATCACCGAGTCTCGATCGCGACATCCAGGTCTCGATCGCGGCCTTGGCCCAGTACCGTCCAACCTGAAAGCTCCGCGTCTCGATCGCGACCGTGACATCTCGATCGAGATCTAGCCCCAGTTGTGAAATCTCGACCACTACATTTTATCTCGACCGCGACTCAGCCTCAGTCTTGCCCGGTCCATTCCGCTTCGTCGTCAATTCAGGTATCTTCGAGTGGTCAAATTGTTCATTCGTGGTTTTGACCACTTTATTGTGCCTGGATTGTGCTGCGTTTGTTTGAGATGGAACCAAAGAAGCAAAAGAGAAGCTCCGACGACATAGACCGCATTGTGAACAACAAGGATGTCGTCCAAACTCGGATTCCGGACGAGACTCTGCTGTTTACCTTGGGTTACTAGAGGTGAGGAAGAGCATGTTCGCCAAGGCATGATTGGGCGGATTCTTGGGGCTGAGTGCGCCCACCTACCCGAATTTCACTCGGGAATTTCTGAAAACCCTGACCATGTGCCAGGACGATCGCAACAACAAAGTCATATCAATTGAATGGCGGTCGAACAATATGAGGTGGACATTGAACCACGATCAGATAGCCCACACACTTGGAGTGAGCAAACGGCCGAAATGGGATAACGACGTGGACTATGACATAGTGACCGAGTGGTGGACGAGGGGTTCAGGAGAGGCTTACGACGCCAAGCGCACCACCGACACCTCGATTGAATTCCCGCCATGGCGCATCATCCACAAGGTGGTGGCGATGTGTTTCGGGAACATGGCCGTGAATAGTAAGATCTCGGTAAACCAGCTGTTTCTGATGTACGCGTTCTTGTTTGAATGCGAATTTTATGTTCCGGATTGGCCGAGTCATTTTTTGCTATCGTGTCAAGAGTCATGAAGGCGCACTACGGCAACATCGCTGTAGGGGGGATGATCACCCTCCTTGCTATTGCAGTTGGATGTCCACCTCGCGATTAGCCCATCTTGGGGAGTTGTCTTTATGACGAGCAGTGGTGCATGCGGAACCTATGGCTGAAGTAGAATGACGAGGGACTCGTATACCAGTTCAGGCGCGGTATCTAGATCAGATTCCCGCATGAGGAGCCCGTCATATTCGGCACATGGATATGTACATCTAGCCCGACGTCATGCCATCAGGTCACCATTTTCCCATCCCTGCTTCAGCTCCTACACATGCACATGCCCCTCCATTCGTCCCCGCGCATGAGAATCCTTACTTTCACTCCGACGCTGGCTCTGGTTCCCAGAGCTACCCCGATGAGTCGTACTGGCGGACGCATATGGCTCACCAGATGGGCCAGATTACTGAGGCGATTGGGGAGATGCGGATGACGACGAAGGCAATCTTCCGGAACAAGGAGACGTTCCGGGCTGACTTGTCGAGTCTGCGGGAGGAGATTAGGCGCGACCAGGATTACCAGCGTCAGCAGTGGCTGTTACAGGAGCAGCGGTGGCAGCAGGTCCGATCCAACTACCCAGGTCCCGCGCCTACTGATGATGAGGATGACGATGACGACGACTACGATGACGACGAAGATGACGTCGATGACAATAATGGTGCCGAGGAGTGATTGGGTTACCTTCTCCCTCTTCCCTTTTTATGATGTCATCTTTTGCTGCATTGAGGACAATGCGCTATTCAAGTGTGGGGAGAGGAGTTGACGTATCGAGGAGTTCTGTGATGCTGATTTTGGTTTTCTTTTGATATTCTGCTGATTTTCCTTATGTTTTTAGAGTCTTTGCTGAACTGTTTTGGTTGTTTTTCGATTGAGTCTGTACCATATTTATATTTCTTGAAATCTTGCATCATTTTATTTTAAAAGAAATAAAAAATAAAATCAGAAAAAAAACCCATGGAGAGTAAAAATGGAATGGATCAAAACGGGGGGCTCCTATAAAAAATAATAAAAAAATTTAAAAAAAGAATAAAAACCAGACAAGTAAAAATTGTTTAAAAAGGAAAAGGTTGGTGCCTGGAAATAAAAATAAAAAAATAAGAAAAGAATAGAAAAAGTTCCTACCACTTAGAATTTTGGTGAAAACCCGAAAGCGCGCCGGGACTACATTGTTTGTGATTGATTCTATTGATTGCATATCTATTGGTGTCGGAGACATAAGAAGGGAGTTGAAGGATGTCTCGGGTTTTAGGATTCACCAAAGAGGGATAAGAAGTTAGTTTTAACCTTTCATTCCTTTGTTATTGAGCTTATTATTATCCATACTTTGCATGCTCACCATTTCACTAGTTTATCAGATTTTTGCTACACATGATTGGCGGTTGTGTTAGATTCTAGGATTAGATTTCTATTTCTTGGAGTTTGATGCATATTATTGTGGTTGTGTTATGAAGATTTTTGAATTAGGATTGGTGGTTGTGGTGTATGGATTGTTTATATTATTTAGTGGTATAGGACATTACTTGAAGAGGAGGAATAAGAAGTATATAAGAGAGTGGGAGACTCGATTTTATCTTCATTATGATATATTTATGTACCCTTACCCTTAGAGGAGATTATGATTCCACTTGTGCTTAAAACGCACACCACTTGGTTTGATATTACTATTGTTATGGAGTGGTGACATATGAGGTGGAGAAATAAGGAGGGTTTTGGGTAGGACATCTTGGAGACATAAGAAGATAGATCGGAGTTAGGTTAGTGCTCGATTGCACTTGGAGTTTGAAGTATAGTCGCTAGCAAGCTTTCTCTACACTTACTGTAGACCTTTGTTCTTTTAGGAGGAGTGAGTTTTATTTTCTTACTCGAGGACGAGCAAGGTTTAAGTGTGGGGATGTTTGATAGGAGCATATTATACGGTGTTAACTAGCGTCTATTAGCTTAGGATTAGTTGTGTTTAGGTGCTTATTTAGTGGTATTCCCGGAATCTGGTATGGTGTTCATTTATGGATTTGCGGGATGCTCATAAGCGGTATTTTGTGGTTTTATTATGGAGATTCCGCTTGTACTCACTTTTAGTGCATTCAGGATGGAGCTAGAGAGAAGGATACCACACCTACACCCATGGCGAAGCCGAGAGGTGAAGCCGAGCTGCCTCGAAGCTTGTAGAAGACCGAAGACCAGCTCGAGAGAGAACGTCACGACCGAGAGGAGGTGTCGCGACCGAGATCCAGCCCCAGAGAAGAAGTCTCGACCGAGACTATATGTCGCGATCGAGCCTTAGCCCCAGTTGTCATATCTCGACCAAGACCATGCTGTCGCGATCGCGACTTTTCCCGACCTGAGAACTGAGGCCAAATCGCGAACGTGACCCACATGTCTTGATCACGACACGAGACGGACCGGCCCAAATTGCAGATTTTATCCGAGATTCTGATTTGTTTTTCCCCATTTTATTAGTTATTTTGATTATTTTATTTCCCTTTCACTAGATACTATATAAACCTTTAGAAATAAGGTTAGTTTAGACCTTTGATTTTCTTTTCACAACTTCATCCTTAGAAATTCAGCAGCCAAGAAGAAAGCTTCCACCTTTGTGCCACTTTCATCATCCTCCCTGGTTTATTTTCATCATTATTATGTATTTCTTTCAATTGGCTATGTTTGGCTACGATCCTTCTAGTTCACCCTTAGGTTGAAGCAATTATTCTAGGAAAAGTTTGTGAGAATTCTTATGTTTATGTTTTAACACTAGTAGAAAAAACACTTGTTGAGGCTCCCATTTAGAGGCGGACCTAAAAAAACGTCTCAAAAACGTCCTATGCTATCATATTTTTAGGTTTTTGAGGCGGAAAATTACTTTATACGCCTCAAAAATATTTTATTGAGGCGGGCATAATATAATACGCCTAAAAAAGCATCCGGAAATTTTTTCCCGGAATATTTTATAGAGGCGGGCTAACAAGAGCCCGCCTGTATAAGCATTTATTGAGGCGGGCCGAGAATGCCCGCCTCAATAAACCTTACACGCCTTCGGGTTGACTAGTAGAGGCGGGCTAAAATGCCCGCCTCTTTTAACACTTGTTGAGGCGGGCCGTACAATGCCCGCTTCTATAAGTAACGCCTTCGGGTTGACTAGTAGAGGCGGGCTAAAATTCCGCCTCTTTTAAGACTTGTTGAGGCGGGCCGTACAACGCCCACTTCTATAGGTGCTTGTTGAGGCGGACCGCTATACGCCCGCCTCAACAAATCCCGCCTAACATGAATGGCGTGCTGGTCTTTAAAATTTTAAAGACCCGCGCGCCGTTTTGTTTTACAACAGAAACTTTTCATTCACTTCGTCTTCTTAGTTCCGCCATTCATTTCGTTCTGCCAGCTTCATTCTCTTCGTTCCGCCTTCATCCTCTTCTTTCCGCTCGTGCGTCTCCGGTGGCCGCCTCTCAGCGCGCGTTCTCCCTCCTCTCCGCGCGTGTTCTCGCTTCGTCTTCATCTTCGCGTTCTCACTTCGTCATCCGCGTGCGCGTGTTTGCTTTGTATCGTCGTCTTCGCTGACCGGTAAGTATGCTATATACCAACTTGGGCATTTAAGTGTTTAAACATATCCCGAATTTGTGTATTTTTTTGTGTTTATAGCTTGTGCATTCAAGGTGTTTGATGAAATGCCCCTATGAAAATATGAAAAGTATACACCTAATTCATATACTATCTTTCACCCTAGTCAAATCAAAACAGCTAATACTAACAACTTGTGCATTTGCTTGTACGAATTTGTGTATTTTTTGTGTTTATGGCTTGTGCATTAAAGGTGTTTGATGAAATGCCCCTATGAAAAGTATACACCTAATTCATATACTATTTTGAAGCTATCAACTCAAACTATACCATATAAATAGAAACTATACCTCCTGATATCTATCACATTGGTTCCATCATCCCCGAAAAAAGCCCGGTCGAAAAATCGACATTCTTATATGTTGTCCGGACTTGAAACGGACATTTGAAGGGAAGAATGTCCTTTTTTCAAGAAAACGATACGGGCAGAACCTCTGGAGCTGGGGTCGTATAACTCTTTCAGAGAGCTTTCTTTCCGTATATATGCCCGATTATGACAACCGGTGCGAGAGTTACTCCCGTTTAAACATGGGTACGCGCAGAGTCCCGACGCATCTTCGTGGTTTATGCGATTTTGGTTATCTCGGGAATATCCAAAAAAACCTCATGTTGTGATTCGGACCGAGACCTTCAAAACAATTACTCATAATAATTAAATGGATAATCCAATCAGAAGTTATGCAATTTCTAATAAGTATTTCTAAAAGCCTCTAAAACCACCGCAACAAGTGCCTCAGAGGCACTTGTTGCAGCGTATTTATACCAGGCCCGCCTCAACAAGTGCCTTTTAAGGGCCCTTGTTGAGGCACTTTTAGAGGCGGGCTTATGGATGCCCGCCTCTAAAAGTACTTGTTGAGGCGGGCGTTATGCAGGCCCGCCTCACCAAGTGCCACATAGGGCACTTGTTGAGGCACTTTTAGAGGCGGGCTTCTTTAGGCCTGCCTCTAAAAGTGTCTTTTTTGAGGCGTATTTAGCCCGCTGCAAAAAGGATTCCCACTTTTTGCATCCCCCTCATTAGAAGCGAACGGTGTACGCCTCAACAAATGTCCAAATGCCCGCCGCAAAAAGGGTTGTTTCAACTAGAGTAAGTTTAATTTCAGGATTGTTTTATGATCTCTTTTGCTTTATTGATTATTGATTGATCTTGATTTTATCTAGGTTGCAAATTAGATTGATTTATTATCCATTATATTGCTAGGCCTGATAATTAGATTTCAAAAGTCTTGTCTTTTACGTAGCAATCAGAATTTGCATAGACTATTTGTGAGTGCTTATTTTGTAAAGATTATAAACCTGTGTTGAGTATCGGCTATTTGCCAATGGTATTGCATAGGCCTAATTATTATTGATCTTTATGTTGTTGTGCTTTTGAACCTTGGGATTTCCTTGGTTATTGCTTACAATAAGGATTTCTAGGACTATTTTGACTAGTTGCTATTTACGAACAAAGAGTAGGACAACCGGATTAGATAAATAAGAATGTAGGATTAATATAATTCGATGATCAACTTTCCATAAGAATAATGCGCTGATGCTAAAGGAGTGAGCTTTCCATCATTATTGTTTACAAAATCAACATTATTTGCTTTATTATTGCTAGTTAGAACTACAATCAAAACCCCCCTAGTTACTACTAGGTAACACAATAGAAATAGGCTATTGTTGTGGCTCTCTTGGTATTCGACTCCGACTTACCACTTTACTAGTGGATTTGTTTAGTTGGATATCTTTGATAAGAACAACGACCGTTTTACGCCTGTCACTAGTACTTCTACTTCAAGCCAAGACGATGAGGGTGCTCTAGGAGGACGTGCACCTTCCAAGAAATCCGTATGCGAAGTACGTTCCAGCTCTAGGAGGAGTTTGGCTCCCTATTCTCCATCACATAATTTTATGCTCATTTGTTGCCACTTTTACCATGCCTGATTTCCCTCCGATGCTCACTTTTCTTTAGAATGAGATCGATTCAAGGATGGTGTCTCGCGAATAGATGTTTCTTTTAGTGAGTGTTTTTTTTAGATTTTTTGAGTGTTCTTAGAGTGTGTTCTATTCTTTCTTATTACTATTATTTGTTTTATGCCATGTAGTTAATTCAGTCCGCTTTGTTACAAGACCATTATGAGGAGGAACAGGGGGAGGAGATGTAGAAGCTTCATGAAGATTTGAAGAAAACTTAACAAGATTTAGCTTAGGTGTCTCGCAAATTCCTAGAGAAGGAAACTCAGTGGTCTCAGAGGGCCAAAGAGCTTAAAATTATCCGCATAGAGGTGGAAAAACTAAGGAAAGACCATGCTAGAGAGATAGATGAAGCGTGTCAACAAGAGGTTGTTGACTAAGGGGTTTCGTGGTGCAAATCGGGCCAATTATGACATTTCTTATAACATGACACTTTTCCACGTGATGACTCAAGCACTGCTGAAGCGTCATGGTGCGAAGGACTTCATGTTAAACATCGACAACCATTTGGGGAATAACCTCGCACCTCCTCCTTATATCCCTCCTACAAAGGTGACTTTTATAGATGAAGATGACAATACCTTGAAAGCGTGGGAAGTTCATTCCTTCAATCGTAGTGGTGGCGTGGCCCCTGAAAAGAGTCATCTCCTCCCCTACCCTTTGGTCGCCTTTTGCACTACCCCGCCCAGGATTTTATCTCCTCCACCGAGACCAACAAGCTTTGTTCCTTCTACCAGTGGTTCTAAGACTGAATTTGGATATGCAAACTTATACTTTCCTCTCCCCCTTGTTATTTCAGTGTGTTTTTGTTATGTGAAATAACAAGTGTTTTGTTTGCCTTGTTTGTGGATTTTAAATGTTTGGGTGCACATGTTTTGATCTTTCTTTTGAGTATTTTATGGTATGGTGTATGCATGATATATAAGTAGGGAAAAAAGGGAACTTTATATAAGATAGTCTTTACAGTCATCTTTGAAATGGCTTAATTATACGACGAGTTAATGGTAAGCTTGTATAATCCCCTCGGGGAGCTCAAGTGTGTTCTTTGAAGGTGACTTCCGCATTGCTCCTTGATTCCTAAAGATTTCCAAACAATTAGTGTGCGACTAGCTAAAGTTTCGCGTGAGGATTTTTGTTGGAGCTTACCTGGTCCACTTTCTTATTTTTTCCACCTGGCTACACTTTTGCTAAGGTCCCTTTATTGGTGATTTCTGCAAGTGAGAAGTGTTTTGTATATTTTATCCTTTTCACATTTGTTACAGATAGATATTTATTGACTGTTATGTTTACCTTTTTCCTCTTGGTTGTCTGCCTTTGGAGGATGAAACCTTTATAGGTCCTTCTTCAAAATTTATAAAGAGTTCTTATCTTTATATTTCTACGTGATTATGAGTTTGATGAGCATATTCGCGAATGATTGGATAATGTTACCTGTTGCGTCCGAGCTACCTTGTTTAGGACGCGATGTTCTCTACTGACCATGATTGTGCTATCGTTAGTCTTACCTTATTCAGAGTGTGATGCATCTCATTGCTTCATCTAGGAGGCTTTTGTTTATTCTTGAACTTGAAGGCTTACGGTGTCATTGCTCCTTGGTTAGGGAGTCTTACTTGGCATAGCTTCATATTAGTGAACTCTTACACGACTTTTTGATTATTGCTTTGCGTGAGAAAGGCTTTTATTTCTGGAAAGATTTAGCAAACCCTTAGTTGTGTTCCTACAAGGTTTTTGTATTGCGGTCTTATAGACGGGCTATCCCTTGCTTGGTGACAATGTATTCGTCATCACTCAGCTTCTCAAGCAGAGCATTTTATTCTTTCTCATGAGGCATGTAATTGATAATATACTGAATACATTAGGTATTCTATGAATTGTGTGAATCAATGTTTTTAATGTTACCTATAGGGATTGGCCTTTAGGAGTAGTACCTTAGCAAGCGCATCATGTTCCATGAGTTCGCGATGTTGTTGCTAGCAAAGTAGTCGAGATGATGTACGGTCCTTTCTAGTTTAAGTCCAACTTTCTCCCTCTGGTTTGCGAAGTACAAGGTCACCTTTCAAAAAACCTCTAGCCTTGATGGATTTGTTGTAGTATTCTTCTACCCCTTCCTTGTAGTTTGAAGCTCGAATAACGGTCATTTCCCTTGCTTCTTCGTGTAGATGAAGCTCCAGCTGCATCTTTTCTTCATTGGCTATGCCATCAAAATGGATCATTCAGTTATTCAGGAATATGTGTTAAGTGGGCACAGAAGCCTCGACGCCGTATGCCAACGCGAAAGGTGTTTCATCCATTGCTTCTTTGTAAGTAGTTCTGTTGGCCAATAATACTAGGGGGTAACTCAGCCCAGTGCCCACGAGCCCCATCTAGACGTTTCTTCAGATATGTCACAATACTTTTATTGGGAGCCTCTACCTGGTCGTTTCAGTGTGTGTGAGCTACTGAGGCAAACTTTAGGCAAATGCATATGTCGTCGCACCATTGGACCAATTTTGGACTATTGAATTATGGTCCCATATTTGTGATTATATCTTGAGGTAGCCCATAGTGGCATATGGTGTTTTTCCAGAGGAATTTATTCACATTCATGACAATTGTGCTTGCAAGTGGAATTGCTTCGATCCACTTCATGAAGTAATTGATAGTGACAATGATGAATTCTAACTACCCTGGTGCTTTGGGCGAGAATGGTCCCAATAGATTCAGGCCCCACATAGAAAATGGACATGGCCTTACTAGTATTTGCATTTCTATCTCGGGTTGGTGGTAAACCAGTGAGTATATTTGGAAAGCCTTGCATTCTCTGGCATACTTTAATACATCTTTTCTCATAGAGAGCAAGTAGTTTCCCTGGTGTAGAGCCTTATATACTAGTGCTCTCCAACCAGTGTGTGTACCACATGTCCGACATTCAATTCGACAACCATTTTCTTTCATTATTCTATCGAAAGTCAGCGTAGATCACAATTCATGATTCCTCGTTTCTACAATTCTCCACGTTTAAAATAGAATCTGGCAGCCTGAACTTGCAACTTTCTTAGTTCGAGAGGGTTTTCTATGATTTTCCCTTCTTTCAAGTATTCCATGATGGCGCTACGCCAATTGTCAAGGGCCTTGTCAACGCCCGTGACTTTGAATTGTCTCTTAAATTACCTGTCATCGCACCTTTGCATTCAAACTGGTTTTGAACCTTTTCCACTTTCTTCCTCTCCCAACATCAACCTAGAAGCCATCTTTTCGAGATTGTCTGTCTTTTCATTCTCTTCAATGGGAATGGTAGTGAGAAGGAATTGTTTAATCAAGGATTGCAGAGTTATAGTTTTGGCTAGGTATTTTGGGAGATTCTCAGTTTTTGCTTCGTAGACGCCTTGCACTTGCGGTACGACTATTTTAGAATCCAAAAACATTCCAACTTCTCCACAAAGTTCATGTGGGATATTCCCATTTCTGCGATAAGGGCTTCATATTCAGCCTCATTGTTGGTTGCGGCAAAGTTAAGATTTATGGCATGATTGTAATTCTCTCCCTCTGGAAAGGTAAGGTTACTCCAATGCCACATCCCTTTGTGTTTATTGCCCTATCTACATGCATTTTCCATGCCTTAGTTTCATAGGGTTTTTCAAACCCTTCATGAAAGTTGGTTTCAATAATAAATTCGGCAAGAGCTTGTGATTCGATGGTGTGTCAAGGGTGATATTCGATCTTTTTAGTTTAAGCCTGCTCAGCTTAAACACTCCTCTTCTTTTGATGATGATAAACACAACATTTTATGTCTCTTGTGTCTGATGAGCTTTACATGTATAGCATTAATAGCAAAAGTATAGCTTTGACACAAACGACCAAGCTAGAGACTAGCTTTGTCCCTTGCAAAGAAAATGAGTCTCACCAAGGAAGTTGCAACCAAACCAGAAGAAATAAATCAACCCATAAGTGAAGACTATTGAAGGAGAAGGACTAGCGCAGTAATGAAGAGAGTCGTTCTGAACTACTGAATCCTTTGCTTCAACATTAGAGTTAATTCAAGTGAAGTGAAGAGTGTCCCAGGTGGGAATCATGCACCAACGTGTAGAGTATTAGGGCCAGGCAAAGGGAAAAATGTGATGCTCAGGATAGGACGAATGTGTTTCTAGCTATGGAGAGTGAGGAGTGTGGATCGCCAAGCTAGACGAATAGGAAGCGTGAGGAATGGTGTGGAGTGGATTGCCAGTGTGGAAAAAGTTTGTTACAATGGTTGTTGCTGAAGAAAAGAAGAAATGCATGTGGAATTCTGGTAAAGCTACTTGATGGAGCGGTCACATGGATTGCCAACATGGCGATCTTCTTTTTTGCGATATTGTATAGGTTTTCCTTACTTGGAGAATAAGTTTGGAATTCTATAAATAGTTGTAATAGAAGAATTGTTAGAACACACAAACTTGAGAACCTCATTTGTAGAGAAACAATCTAGCTCGCTTAGGAGAAGCAACCCAGGGAAAAACACAAAAGGATTCGAAAACCTAGAAGGTAGTATAGTTGAGTGTTTAGGAGAAACACAACAGGACTAGAAAGCTAGGAGTGAGTATGATTGAGTGTTTAGGGTGAGAAGCTAGTGATCTCTAAGGGAGCGAGTGTGTCAATTCACATTGAGAGCAACAATAGGAGGAGACCTTGTATAGAGATGAAGAGCGATTGTATTGAGTGGAGAGTTGTAAGTGATTGTAATTCTCTGTTTGATATAATCAATATATTGGGGAGTTTCATCGCGGGCTTGAGTTAAGCCAAGAGTTCCTACCTTACCAAATATCTGTGCATATTAAGATGAACTTTTTATCTACAATTCAAAGTTCTTATTGTGGAAAATCCCTTTATTTCCTCATTTATAACATACTCGCTTTGTAGCAAGTTGTGTTTACAAAAGGGACTTAGACCCGCTTTAACGTGTTTTCATATTCTGCATCTTTAAAACACTTAAGCTAGTCGATCGAGCAACTCTTTTATAAGAGCTAGTCTGATACGGGAGCATCAAGGGAAGTTCTTACATCTCCCAAAGCAAGCCAAGAAGGTCCAATGACAAGGGGACGTGCTAAGAAGAAGGCCATGGAACAATCATAAAGATGATGATGATTTTAAACTACATTGCATGTTGAATTTAATGTGTTTCATAAGTATTTTATGTGTGTTTGTTTGGGGCTGGTTGATAAGATGTGTCGTTAGACTGTCCTAGTCAAAATAATCCCTTCTAAATCCTTTACTAAAGGAGAGTGGCAAGTAGGGGTCGAATCCAACAAGGAACCAAAGGTAATCAATTCTTATGATATTAGAAAAGATTAACTAATGAAAAGTAACTAATTGGGGGATTATAAAAACTGTTTTGTTTGTTTTGATTAAACGGGACGAACACTTCATATGGTTGGTCTAACCTATTAGGATGATTCAACGGTCCTAGGTTCCTTCTATTCAAGTTCTATCTCTATTTCTAATTCCTATATGTCTTGTAAATTGCCCTAATCCATGTACTAATATTGCTAGTTAGGTCAACTAGTCCTAATAGCGTTTTACCTACCAACCTAGCCTTGAAACTATCAAGACTAACTCCTAGGTACTAGTACAAATGTTGGCTCTTATAACACAAAATCGATACCGATTATTAAAAAGAGGTATAAAAACTATACATGGATACCGGTTTTGTTTAGAAACCGGTATAAACAGGTCATATGGTGGAAAACAGTTCAAGGATACCGGTTTTATATAGTGGAGGTATCCTTCTTTCAATACCTGTTTTTACAACCAGTATTAATAGTAAAATCTTAACCAGTATTAATAGTAAAATCTTAACCAGTATTAATAGTAAAATCTTAAGAAGATCGTTTTTTTTAAAAGAACTGTTACCCGTGTCTCATTACCCTAATCGGTTTAATCTAATCGATTTTCAAATTCCCAATTTCATTCTCCCTGTAGAACTATCGTTCAGCCCCGCCAAGATGAAGATAGCGTACCAATTTTCTCGCTTCCTTAATAATCCACTCTTCACCAAAGATAAACCCTAACCTTAAATCAATCTGATTTAGTTTCAGTCTCACAATGATTCTCCCTCCTTCATCTTTGAACGTTCTGTTGCTAAGCACTTTGGCTTAATCTCTTCAGTTTGACATGATTTTGCCGTAGTGATGCCTTACTCCTAATCTAGGATTTTGTATTTGAATGCCCGAATCTCTGAATAATGTTCCTTCCTTGAGTCGATTCTGACTTGATAAATGGATATACGTGTTTATCTACACTAATACGGTACTCACTGGTCTAAATCCCCACAAAAGGCGCTCGAGCTTTGTAATTTCATTGGTGTGTCCAAATGTTCATTCTCTTTCACTACTCCTCCTCCTTGCTTGTATTGGTGTCAAATGGTACTCTTCTGTGAAATCACCTGAACAAAAGTATAGTACCCGACTAACTCTCTAATCTACACGTTTGATTTCCTTTAAATTGTGATTGACCTTTGATGATTACATAATTTTGAGACTTTTATTTTCCTTTGTCAACTTGCTTGTTTAGATTGCACCATATCCCAATTAGTATTCCCTACTCCCCATGCCATTTCTGATCCTTAAGATTCACCCCATATCTAGACTGTTGGGAAATCAAATCCATCCTTTTTCACTCAAGTGCAGCTCGTCCAAAGCTTAATTACCGATTTGATTAGGACTTTTTGTCAATTGATTTGTTAGAGCTTAAACCTCAGGAGCTTCTTTGGTTTATAGGATCTAACTATCTATATATATTATTTTTATGTTTGCATATGCCTTTTCAGATGTTTTTTACATCTTTGTTGTTGTTTACAATTCCACTGTTAATGTTTAAGCATCATTCTTCATCCTTAGGTTGCTGGGAAATCAAAGTTGAGCAATCCACTCCTTGCATCCAAGTGGTCATCCTTGACTAGGCCAATCAGGTGAAATAAATTTATGAGTGTTGCTATTGTTGGCTTCATTACTATCCTTTTCCTCCTTTGCTAAGCTAGTGCTAACTTTTTTAACTCAAGGCCAGTTGGAAATGATGTTATTGGCATTGATTTGGGTACAACTAATTTGTGTGTTGTTGTCATGGAAGGAAAGGTTAGACTTTTTTTATTGCTCCATTTATATTTTCCAAATTTGTTGATTGTGGATGAAAATGCATTACATTACTATGTCATGTTTAAGAATTTTATTCGAATAGTTTTGTGTGTGTAGAGTCCCAAAGTGATTGAGAATGCTGAAGGAGCTAGAACTACACCATATGTAGTCGCCTTCAGCCAAAAAGGTGAGCTTCTTGTTGGTACCCCAACTAAACGGCAAGCAGTGACAAATCCAACCAACAGTGTTTTCGGTACCAAGAGATCGATTGTGAGACGATACGATGACCCACAAACTCAAAACGAGATGAAAATGGTGCCTTATAAGATAGTCAGAGCTCCTAATGGTGATGCATGGGTTGAAGCAATGGACAACAGTATTCGCCGGGCCAAGTTGGAGCTTTTGTTTTGACTAAAATGAAGGAAACAACACAAGCTTACCTTGGAAAGTCTGTTTCAAAAGTTGTTGTCACTGTTCCAGCATACTTCAATGATGCACAAAGGCAAGCAACGATGGATGCTGGGAGAATTGCAGGACTTCATCTACATAGAGTTATTAATGAACCCACTACAACAGCCCTATCTCTTCAACTAGGGTTAAAATTATTGAAGCATTCGTAAGCAGGAGCTAATTAGTTGCTGAGATGTCTAGATTATATGTATAGTATTTGATGTTCGATGATGTATAAACTTTTTAGATATTATAGCTTATGTAGACACTTCATTGATTTTCATTATTAATATATATAGTATTTGATATTGGATCATATATTGTCAATCATTTTAATGCATATTTAAAAAATGAATAAACAATCATATCTGTTATTTAAAATCTGATATCTATCATAATCATACCGGTTATATAATACCGGTATCCGTGTCCAAATATCATTATGAAAACCGGTTTTGGTCCTAGAAAACCGGAATCTTTGCCAAAAATGTGTGGCAAGCATACCGTTTTTTATATAAAAAACGGTATCGACATGCCAAAATTCGTTTTGAGCATATCGGTTATTCATAGAACTGGTATTAGTGTGTATGTGCATACTGGTTGTAAAAAACCGGTATCTATCCCTTTAGATCCGTAGAATAGAGACCACTTGAAAAACCGGTATCCTTAGTGTAAGAAAACCGGTATAAAAGCCTTTTTTTTTACTAGTGAGGCAATATTAAGTTCATGAATAGATAGGAAAGTATATTTTCCTTGGCGCCTATACTTCATTAATCTCCACATCCTACAAGTCCAACTAGTACAAGTAGAGATTTGTGCCACTAAGCATGCAAGGTTCTCCAACTTGGATAAACCAGGCCCTAGCTATATTAAATCGAACTAAACAACCTAGGTGATCAATCTAGAAAGTAAATTCAATTAAATAGATAAATACGAGAAATAGATTAAAGAAATAGAGACATAATAATATTTAGATGCAAGGATAGAAACCTCACATTGAATCAGCCAATAGGCTCGAACCAGCCACACAGTATTAGGAGACTACTCCTGGCTCCTTACTAATACTTAATATGAAATGTTTATTGGAAAATGTCACGATTAGGGAGGAGACAAAACCCTCCCTGTTTATAAGAAATGAATAAGCTAAACCTAAATGAAAAACCCTAGAATAAGTGTGTGGAAGCCCAGCCCGAAATACATATGAAAACTAGGTAAAAGCCTAACTAAGCTCCAGAACTAGGGCTTCTCGCGACACTGAGGCAACTGAAGACGTGGGTGCGCTTCTGTCGGTGCGGTCGCGCCATCCATTAGTGACTAGGACGCGGGCGCGTCGATTGTGGTGCGGTCGCGCAACTGTGCATTTGGCTCTGGCTGGCCACGCGAGCTAGGGCGTGATCGCGCCCAGGGCAAAGTTGCCCCTTCTCTTCTCTTCTTTGCACGCACTTGCTCCTCGTCTTCCGTTTCTTCTCCCTTTTGCATGTAATCCCCATATTTAGACACTTTGCTCCACGAAGTCGGGATTACGGCAATATGCTCCTTTTGTGGCATTTTACGTCTGTAGTTGATGCTAATTCCCACTCTTTATGATGTACGAAATGCCGCCAATCATACCCCCACACTTGAACTATTGCTCGTGCTCGAGTAATCTATAACTAACTCTTGTCGAGCTCAGTGAGTACGGATGGTACAACCGGAGTGGTCCATGATCAACTTCTAGCTCATGGTACCTAGCATCATAAAATAACAGACATAAATTCCGACTCTAAAACAAAACTTCAAAGCAATATAATTTAACTTGCTAGACTCTAACGATGGTACCAAGTACCCCCCAAGATTTGAACTACGCTTTCCTCAATGCAAATGCAATCACCTAAATCTCCACACTATACAAAAGATGTCTCTACCCAAGTGATATATAAATGTGAATAACGAAGTATTAAATAAGCGACTAGAGCTTGTCCTAACATGCTTCCTACTTATGATAATTCTGCACATGTTCCAAAATTGTTGAAAACAACCATCAACCACACTTCACGCAAGTTATACCACATGTATTTTTCCTTGCTCCCTTTATCCTATTACACACTTTTACACCTTTATATTTTGGGTGCAAGGTCCGTCCATTTTATGGTCCAGACTAAATTATTGTTTTTCTAGGTAGAACATGTCCATTTTATCATCCAAGCTGCTATGAGACTCTTTGCTTAATAGATCATGGAGGATCAATCCCTTGGTTCTATTTCACACCTTGGGTATCGTGTGCTCTTCCGAATTTCTTTTACTTGGAGCTCACTACCTTTATACTTTTTGTTATTCTTTCTCTGGTAAAAAGGATGAGAATAATTTATTATGACATAATGATAAATTAAGGGGAAAAAGGTGGTGATTATGTAATCTAAATAAGGTTCTAGTGTGTCTTAATCATACTCCACATGCTCGAGCCTAAGTCCTCTACTTAATCCAACATATCCTCACTAAACATACTTGAAATATTGACATCTAAGGCATAGTAAGAAAAATTGAAGATCATGCATCTTTGTCGAAGTTCACACTATCACAAACAAGGGGAAAAACTAAGGATACCGACTCTAAAAATTCAAATTCAACAAAAAGGGGAAAACTGACTCAAAATTTTAAATGCAGGGATATGCAAGGCTAATCCCCTCCCCCACACTTCAACTACACAATGTACTCATTGTGAAACAAATACACATATAACTCAAGTGGGAGAGAGATGAATTACCTCTTCGTCAAGTTGCCTCCCGTTCAGCGCCTTTGTTTAACATCATTGGATTGACGTACCTCTCTCTCAACCTACTTCAACCAATCTCTTGGCCAGCTCATCCTTCCGTATCCAGTATTTCTCAATTCCTTTTTTGTTCTTAGTAAAACCTCTATCATATCCATTCTTCTTCTCCACGTAGTGTTCTGGTGTTAACTTAGACGTCACTTTCGGTACCTTAAATATGGGTGGAAGAAAAAGAGGGATTTCTCCTTCTAATATTAGCATGGGGGGCACATCGTCCAATGATAGCTCTAACTTGTCAACATCCCTCTCGGGATCCACTATCTTAATGGCAAAAATACTCGCTACCTCATTTCCAGACTCCTCGTGACTACCAATGTCGAAGCTAACTACATCTCCATCAAATACTAATGATAATGTCCCTCTCCCTATGTCCACTTTAGTGTTGGTTGTTATCATAAAAGGTCTCCCTAACAGTATAGGTACACCCTCTCTATCATTCTCCATGTCCAGCACATAAAAGTCCGTAGGGAAGAAAAGCCTATCTACCTTAACTAGCACGTTCTCTACCACTCCCCTGGGTCGAACAGTTGACCCATTAGCTAATTGGACAAGAATATTTATTTCATTTAAAGGTCCAAGTCCTAATTGCTGGCATAGAGAGTATGAGAAGACATTTATAGAAGCCCCTAGATCTAACATAGCTCGATCAAAATTAGTAATTCCCAATTTGGCAAGGGACAATGACCATACTTGGATCGTTGAAGAGCCAAGCGCTGCTGGTAGATTATGGACACTCTTTTTCCGGAAGCTACTCTGCTCGTTTCCTTCTTCTTTTGTTTCATTTTGACCGTGCAAAGCTCATTGAGGAACTTCGTGTCCCGCGGTATGCTTTGGACCAGCTTGAGTAAGGGGATGTTCATGACACATATATTAAAGATTTCAAATAGCTCTTTATCGTTCCCTGGCTTTCTAGTATCCTTTAATGCTTCTGGAAATGGGGATGAAGGCCTCTCCCAAATAGAGCGGAGGGAAATTCGGGCGAACATATTTGCTCCGGTGGAGCTTGAAATCGCCTCTTAGATCTTCTAGTTCTTCCTCTTCCTCCATCGGACCTTCCTCTTCATTTTTTCCTTCTCGGTCACTTCATCTTCTGCAGGGGGTAAAGCGCGGGTGCGCTCAGCCAGACACGATCACATCTCTGTCTCAGTAGCCAGGGCGCGGTCGTATTCGGTAAGGCGTGGTCGCGTCAAACTTCCGGATTCTGGCTCCGTCATCACGCGGTCGCGCTCCTGGGTGGCGCGGTCGCACGATCCTCTAGTAGGGAGTGCACCGGCGGGTGGGTTTGTGCGTGATTCCAGGTCGTCTTTTGTTAGGGATGGCAATGGGGCGGGGACCCCGGTTTCCCTATGGGGAATCACCGTGACGGGGATGGGGATGTGGATTTTAAATGGGGGTGAGGACGGGTATGGGTGAAACATAAAATTCCCGCTTGGGGATGCGGATGGGGTGGGAAATGGTGTGCCCTCCTCGTCCCCCGCCCCGACCCCATGGGGAATCCCCGACGGGGATTGGTTAGTTCATAAGACTTCATGTGTCGATGTGTTTTTCATTTGTCTTAATTATTTGATTGTCTTGTTTTGTCGATTATTTAATTCCTAATTGATTACAAATTAAAAATATTTATTTGTTTAATTTAGTTTCTTTTATATTTAGATACACATATAGTAAATAAAATTGAAAATTTAAATAAGATAACGGGGATGGGAAATCCCCGATTGGGATGGGGTCCCGGCAGGGACGGGGATGGGGGGGAAAATTGCCCCTCGACGGGGATGTGGACAGGGATGGGGATTGAAATTATAAACGAGGACGGGGACGGGGATAGTAGTCCCCACCCCGTTGCCATCCCTAGCTTCTGTAAGGGACGTGCGGTCACGCATTTCCATGCGCGGGCACGCCTCTAACGGGTCTTGTAATGCTTCTTCCTCTTGTCTTTCCTTCTTCTCAGTGTTTTTACCAGTTCTTAACGCCATCGCGCTATCATTGTTCAGATTGTGACTCGTGCTTGCCATATTTTGGTTCGGATTCACCACCGTCTGGGCCAGTAGTGAATGGAGTTGTTTTGCGCTAACGTCAAGACGGTCTGCGCTATCTACCCCCATTTGAAATTTTAGATTCTTCAGCCTTGAGTCGGAGTTTTTGGCAGTTGAAGAGAGAGTGGCGACAATCTTCGCCAAGTCCTTGAGCATCTCCGTAGTCGGAGGTCCTTGATTCTGTTGCTGCTGTTTACGAGGCCTCCACCTTTGTTGATCTTGTTGGTCTCGGTAACGTGGTTGCAAATTCTGTTGATTCTCCCATGGACGAGGAGGTACATATCTTCCCATCGCGTCCACTTCCGCGATTGTATCGTCCCTAAGCTCGGGACATGCCTCCGAATGGTGTCCAGTACTCGCACAAATACCGCAAAGACGCGCAGAGCGCTGCTCTCCATTGGGCACCAACTTTGTGAGCATTCTCTTAGTCTCGACTAAGTCTATAACCAAGATTGATCCTTCTATGCTCAAGTTCGCGACATTGACAACCCTTGTAGTATACGTCCTTCCAAATCTTCTTGTGCTTCGGCCATATCTTGCAACTTGTCCATCATGTCCTCTGGGCTCATGCTAAGAACACTTCCTCCACACCCTGCGTCTACAATCCTTCTCTCATTAGATAGAAACCCTTGAGTAAGAAACAACACAAAGTCCTTCTACTCCTAGCCATGGAAAAGGAAACTAGCGCACAACCCTTTGAATCTCTATAAATAGTCATACAATGACTCTCCCTCGTTTTGGTCAATCTGCGCGATCTCCCTCTTCAGCGCGTTTGCTTTCTTCACCGGAAAGTAGTGGTTGAGGAACTCTTGATGTAACTTCTCCCAGTTGTCAATTGTGCCTGTAGGGAGGTGATATTATCATGCTCTAGCCGTATCCTTCAATGTAATGTCAAATTCCTTCATCTTGATTTGGTCTTCCAATATGTTGCCTGGCTTCATCGTCATACAAATGTCGTGGAATTGATTTAGATGCATTATGGGGTCTTCTCCAGGCATTCCATGGAAGGTGAGGAATAAGTTGATCACTCCGGACTTGAGTTAGAAGGTCATTCCCTGCGCAAGTGGTGGTAGAATCACCGATTGAGGCTGCTGCATCAAGTTGGGAGTGTGCGCTCCCGCACTGTTTCCAACGAGGTTGTTCAGCTGGTCGTATGCTTCAAGAAATTGATTCATGAGTAATCGATTAGCCTCCAGCTATTCCGGCGTTTGCACTGGCTCTTCATTGTTGATTGGACTGTCTACTTGCTGCATCGTTTCAGTGGCTCTCTCTCTTAGGCTTCCTCTAGCAATACGTTCGATTTCTGGAATAAGCTCAGCAAGGTAAAGATTAATAGCGCGGGTTCTGACCATGCACTAGTCAGACCCACAGTTAATCAAGCTAATATCGTAAGAAAAGAAAAGCGGTTCCCTGACAACGGCGCCAATTTGATAAGACGCGTCGGTAGGATGTCCTAGTCAAAATAATCCCTTCTAACTCCTCTACTAAATTAGAGTGGAAAGTAGGGGTCGAATCCTACAAGGAACTGAAGGTAATCAGTTCTTATTATATTATAAAGAATAACTAATGAAAAGTAACTAACTGGGAGATTATGAAAACTGTTTTTTTTTATTAAATGGGACGAACACTTCATATGGTTGGTCTAACCTATTAACATGATTCAATGGTCATAGGTTCCTTCTATTTGGGTTCTATCTTTATTTCTAATTCCTATATGTCTTATAAATTTCCCTAATCCATGTACTAATATTGCTAGTTAGGTCAACTAGCAATATTAGTACATGGTAAAGTTGCCCCTTCTATGTGGCGTGGCCGTGCCATTGTGCGTTTGGCTCTGGCTGTCCGCGCGAGCTAGGGCGTGATCGTGCTCAGTGTAAAGTTGCACCTTCTCTTCTTGGCGTGCACTTGCTCCTCGCCTTCCACGTTTTCTCCCTTGTGCACGTAATCCTTGTATTTGGACACTTTGCTCCATGAAGTCATGATTACAACAATATGCTCCTTTTGTGGCCTTTTACGCCTGCAGTTGATGCTAACTCCCACTCTTTATGATGTACCAAATGCCTCCACTCACCAGTTCACCATGTTTTAGAGCCGGTTCATTTTCTTTCTTTTATGTTAGTTTTGGTTCAGTTTTAATCACCTACTGGCCGGTTCATGTTGGACTATTTAAGGGCCAATTGAAGTTGTTTTATGGACGTTGAATGAGAATATAAAACAGGGTTGTTTTGCATTTGGCATCTTCCCTTTCATCCTCTCCAATGGAGAGTTGCAGAGATGAAATGTAGGTTACGATGTGATATGGATCAAGATGTTAGGATGAACGGGTCTTGCAACTCGGGTGATTTGATTCTTGTTCAATGAAGTTCAACGGGTCGAGCTATCGGTTGCCGGTTTCTTTGTCAGTCTATCCATAAATTATAGGTGAAAGGGTTTCCAACCAGAGATGTGCCCAACCTCTCCCTGCAGTAGCGCGCACAAATTCTTCACAATGGTGCTACGTAGTGTCGTTGAGTTCACGAAATGACCAGCGAGGTTCAAGAAATGGCGAGCCCAGACTTCAACTCCTAATCAAGCCTTGGTGTTGCTCTTGATTTCTCATCCAAGGCCTAGGTGCCACCAGGTTCGTCGAACTGGCTGCCAATGTTCATCAAAGTTCAACTGCCGGTTCACAATTTTCTGCAGGCCGGTTCAAGGAGACAAAGATGGCAATTTGATTGTCTCTTAACTGCCACATTTTGGAGGTTTATTCATGGCTACATGGGAGTAGTTGAGCAGCCATTGAACGAGCTGAAAACGTGGATAGAAACTGCCAAGGAACGTGTGCAACGGTTGAGGAGAAGAGGAACGTGCATAAATGTTAATTTCTTGTTTTTCTTTAATTCCTTTTAATTAATAGATTTTATATCTTTTAAGAAAAAGAAAGAAAAGGCAAGAAAATCGAAAAAATGAGAGAAAAGAAGCTACCGTTCCAATAAGATAGAAAAGAAGAGGCAAGGAACAAAATTTGTTGGGATATGATATGGTAGTTAGGATTTGATATGGAAGAGAATGTATATGCTCCTATCTACAAGGGTCCACATCCTCACCTTAACTCTACCCCCTCATACATGCCAAGGCCAGGAACAACCATCCTCCATTGTTGTACTTTAATCCACTGCAAACCCTAGTGTCACTGAGTTCATAGAATCGTCGACGAAGTTCACAAGCTCCGCGCCCTAGCGTCGCCCCTCCATAGCACATAGGTTCAAGCCTTGTCGGGTCAGGTTCACACTATTTCCAAGCCTTTTCCCATCCCTTCCTAGTCCATCGCTCATGCCCTTGCAAACTTTAGGCACTATCCCCCTCAGATGCACAAGCATCGTTGGGTTCTCACAATCACCGGTCAGTTTCACAACAGCTCGCGCACAACCTAGCAACACCCACAATAGCCGGCAGGTTCAAGGGTTACTCAAGCCGGTTCATATTATTGCCCAGGCCACTGCCCATCCGCGCCTAAGAGAGCGCCCCTATACATTGAGCACTCCCTCACCACAACCCAACACCATGCGCTACACTCATGGGAAACCCTAATCCCTAGGGACGCACATCCTTGCACGCATTAGCAAGCCACTTCGGTTCAGTTTCTTCCTATCTTTTGCCTACCTTGCAGAATCTATCTTATGGATCACAAGAAGGAGGAGAACATGTTGCGTGAGAAGGAGAAGGATCCAACAGAACATCCATACTACTCCCTCCGCCGCTATGAATTCAAACCGGGTGATAAGGTCTATGGGCAATGGAGAAAGAGGGGTCGGCCTCGTCTTGATAGACACCCAAAAGGGGAGGGTACCTACGTGATCCAGAATATGCTCTTTGGTTATAGATACCTCCTGGATATCAATGGAAAAGACATTAGTATGCACGTGCTTGATCTCACTCCATACGAGCTGGGTGATGAGCACATTGTTGATTCGAGGACGAATCCTTTTCAAGAAGGAGAGAATGATGCTGGAGCATCAAGGGAAGATATTACATCTCCTAAAGCAATTCAAGTAGGTCCAATGACAAGGGGACGTGCTAAGAAGAAGGCCATGGAACAATCATGAAGATGATGATGATTTTAAACTAGATTGTATGTTGAATTTAATGTGTTTCACAAGTGTTTTATGTGTGTTTGTTTGGGGCTGGTTCAGCATGTTTTAGAGACGGTTCAATTGCTTTCTTTTAAGTTAGTTTCAGTAAAGTTTTAATCACCTATAGGTCGGTTCATGTTGGAATATTTAAGGGCCAATTGAAGTTGTTTTATGGACGTTGAATGAGAATACAAAAACAGGTTGTTTTTGCATTTGGCGTCTTTCCTTTCATCCTCTCAAATGGAGAGTTGGAGAGATGAATTTTAGGTTACGGTGTGATATGGATCTGGATGTTAGGATGAATGGGTCTTGCAACTCCGGTGATTTGGTTCTTGTTCAATGTGGTTCAACGGGTTGAGTTATCGGTTTTCGGGTTCTTCGTCACTCTATCAATCAATTATAGGAGAAAGGGTTGTGTTTAGGTAGTTTCGGTTCTTGATCAATCGAGGTCAATGGGTTGGATCATGGTGCACAGTTTGTTCACTTCCTATCATTTCCCTTTCTAATTCTTGTTGATACATTGAGTGATTGAGTCGTTTGAAAGTCTAAACACCTTAAACACATGAGTTCCGCAGGTTTGTAGTTCATCATCAAATGAACTATCAATTGAAGGTCGTTGGTGCTAGATCCGGATCATACATGCTCTTTTCCCTTATCAGAAGCTTGCTGTTGCGTCCCAGGCGCCAACCGGAGAGGGTGATGGCTCGAGCAGAGCTGATGTGGACGAGACGCAACTGTTTCTGGAGATCGAGGACGTGCACAAGAAGCATTGGTTGTACGGACTCGGTTTAGCAGGCGGTGCATATATCGATACATCTCACAGCAAGGCGCATCGAGCCAGCTCATCTCGGTCCAGTTCCTCCTCTTAGATTAACGAAGAGGAGGTTCAGCGTCGTGTTCAAGAACTTCAAGCGCAAATGCATGCCCAAGCAAGAGGAGATGCAACAAATGCAAGCGCAATGCAAGCACATTCCCGGAGACATTAATTGTGAGGGCAATCCGTCGCAAGATCCGTTGCAGATTGGCGACGGAGCACCACGTCCATTGCTAATGCAATTTTGCTACCAAAAATTGAGGCCGACCGAGCCCATCGGTCGCAAATCCGTCGTTAACATTAGTTAGTGACGGATTAGGGTTGTTTAGCGACGGAAAAATCCGTCACTAATCAATAATATTCTAGTAGTTATCGTTCTCGCTAGCAACAACGATCCACTAATTAATATCTTTGGATTCATTGTGTGTCGGATCTGCTGCGGTCGCACTCTCAAATCCATCTTTCACTAAATGTATTTTTTCTGCTATAGGATCAGAATCTGGATTGAATTACTTACTGCAGCACAAGGTTTTGAGAAATTGGAATTCTGATCTAGGGTTTAATAAACTTGAATAGAAAAAAAAATCAAATCATTCGCAATTTTGGAATCTTATAGTTCTAATAGGTCGCCTGAGAACATGCCTATGTGAATGCTAGGTTTTCCATAAACATCTCCTTCTGTTGATAAATCATTCACTCGACAATGTCTACCTTTTTCTTCCATTGCTTGTTTCTGATTTGCTACGTGGTACTACAAGTTGTAATTTTGATATTCTTTTGTAAGTGTCATAAGAGGTTTTGTGTTTCTATGTGTTGAAGCCCAAGTATTTTGTCAAGTCAACACATCTCGACGAGTGGCTCGGTTTCACTCTTCTCTTCCTTAGCTGAGGGTAGAGACGGTCCAAGCTTCCTGAACCCAAAGTAAAGCTCGTCGAATAGTCTTTAGCGTGTCCTCGTCGATGTACCTGTACAACCAAATCCAGGGGGAAGGGGGGGGGGGGGGGGGGGGGGGAGGCTTCCTCTGGATTTGGCTCTCCGGCGCTCAAGTCAGTAGCAGCTCAAAGAGAGGTGTAAATTACGTTTATTGCACGGGTAGAATAAGACAATGAGATTCTTTAGCTCTAAATTTCGGCAGAGCTTTGGTACGGAAGTAAAAAAGTGATCCTCTTCCGTACCCTATCCCTTTGTATTAATAGGGAGAACTATATGGGCCGCAGCTTAATGGGCCTTTTCCCTTTCCTCTTTATTTCGGACCAAAAATCTATTAAAATTAAAACAGACTGCGGGACCCGCCCCAACATCCAGCCCCACAGGGTCCTAGAGTATCTCTTACTCGAGGGCCATGTGCCTTAGTTCATCGACGTGTGGTCTCGTGAGCCTGTTTTGAGCTTTGATAGATTTATGCTCGACGAGGGTTTAGTATTACTTACCTGGAATCGGCTTCTTCTGGACCGTTGATCGGACGCTCGGAGAGGTTAGTTGTGAGAACCTTGATAGATTTATGCTCGAAGAGGGTTTAGATTTGGCCTCTCCTCGTCCACCCGCATCGGGCTGTGATACACGCGCCCTAATTCACTTTTTTCTAGTATCGTTTCCCTTCTCGCGCCAACGTTTTTGAATTTTCTAGAAAGAACCGGTTTTGTGCGGGCTTTTACCTCCTCTTCGCCACGTGTCACACTGGGATCTTGCGACGCTTCGTCTTCTCCTTACTATAAAAGGAGACCCTTGGCTTCTCTTTTCACTTTTTACCGTCTCTTCCAACTTCCATCTCCTACGCTCTCTCTTCCTTCCTCAGTTTCTCCGGCAATACTCCGTTCTTCTCCCTCCGGCGTTTGTTGCGACTCCTGGGCTTTCCTTTTCTTCGCCAGTGCTCACTTTTTCACTTCTACTTATGGCACTACATGCACCAGGTTAGTATCTTCCCTTCTTCTCCTTATTTCTTCGCGTGCCATGCCTGTTCTTGATCTCGCTCTTGGTGTTTTGCTTGTTTTGATCTCTTTCCCGCGCTCTCATATCTTATAATTTTGTTTCTCTTGCATAGATGTTGTTTTAGGCGGTAAGCTATTTACCTCCACATACCTTAGTAGTTAAAACCGTGGCCGAGTCAACCCACTTTTCTTAAATTCTTAGTCACTATTAATGGCGGTGGACAAACATTCCTTTCCATTAATGTCCCCTTCCTAGAAAACCTTCGAGGTTTTTCTGTATTAATGGCGGTGTTACTCTTTTTTTTCGAAAACGTCTTTTCTGGGAAAAAGCGCCATTTCTGTCAGGACTCCCCTCCCCCTTTTCTGTCACATCACCATAAATGCGTCCCTTCAGTTCCACATGCTAGTTTTTACTCTTTTGCCCTTTTTTCTCTTTCTTTTGTTTTTGGTCTCAGTTCTCGAGGTACCTCGCGAAGGTTCCACCCTCTCGTTCCTTCCTCCGAGTCGACGAGAGTTAGCTTTTGAAATACACTCTATTTCTCTTTGCAGGGTAACTTAGGCTTCGAGGACTAACTTTCTTTTTGTTGTTAACAACTCGAATCACCTCCTCGGTCCGAGACTCGGAGGTGAGCTTTCGGGAAACTGACTCCTTCGAGGAGAACTCATCGTCAACAGTATCTTACCGCCCGACCTCTGGGGACGAGGAATGGGAAGAAGCGCAGTCACTAGACGAGGCTAGTCCTAGTACCCAAGAAACGGCTCCCCCGATTACTTCGACCCATATTTATGACACTTTCTCACCGGCACCAAAACCCGTAGTGATCGACGATGTGGCCGTGCCCTCTGTTGTTCCAGCTCGCTCCCCCCGCGTATTCATTCATGACGGGCGTATCGCCCCTGTTCCTTGCGTTATCGAGGGGTATAACATTAGGGTCTCGACTTCGACGGTCAAACCCCGCTTCCTAGTAGACTACGCAGCCGAGTTCCCCTTTCTTGCTGGGACGGTCTTGACTCTGCCGGTCAACAACGGGAAAATGCTCGATAATTATGGGCCGTATTTTCCCATTAGTCGCCATGCCCTACTCGCGGGCTTTCGACTACCACTCGCACCGTTCATTCGGGAAATCCTCGACGAGCTTCATCTCAGCCCGTCACAGGTTCATCCAAACTTTTGGAGGCACATGAATGCCTTCCAACTCAGGTGTCAGGATATTGGTTATGCCCCCTCCGCCCATCTTTTCCGCGCTTTGTACAAGCCGAACAACTACACATGGGGACTAGTTACCTGTACTTGCATGTACATCCCTGTTCAGTACAAGATGCCTGGTAATGAGAACGGGTGGACTCGCCTATGGATACTTATCAAACCCCCTCGAGCGCATAGGGTAAATCACCGGGTTCGTGTGTCCAGGGTCGCCGAGTGGGAGACTATGTACTCAGCCGAGCAGCTTCAAAGGGTTAGGGAGGTTTTCTGCGCGTTTCGTAGACTAAGTCCTAACCGGTATAAAGACATAGTGATCATTGACTTCCTTTCTCGACGAGGGATTAGTTTGATTCCTCCTCTTCGTATTTGGGGTTCTATATATTCATGTTTTATTCTCGCAATTAGTATGCTGATACATCTCCTAACTTGTTTTCTTGTTAATGCAGAGGAGAGCTTCGTATTTCTGAACCTGGAGGACGACGAGGACCACGTCGTGCCACCGCACCACGAGCAATCCCACGTCATCCGAACTCAACCAAACACCGAGGAGGCTCGACTACCTCCGATAGTGGTCTTACCCGAGGACGACATCCCATTGTCCGAGCATCTTTCAAAGAAGAAAAGGGTGGCGTCTCCAAAGGACGATTCTCAGCAAGGAAAGAAACGTCGTGCTGAGAAGAAAACTGGGGGGCCTTCTAGCTCGACGAGGACGCCTCCGAGCCCTGCTCCCCTTCGTATGGTCGAGGCCCCCTTAAGTAAGAGCTCTGGAGTGTTTCTCTTGACACCTGCCGCAAGGTCCTTGACCGGGCTATAGATATTCCTGCACCACCCCCTCTGATTCAGAACATGACTGAGGATGACTCGGTTGACGAGACGCAGCTGGCCGCCGGGGTAAGTTGCTTCAAATCTCCTTGATCCTATCACTATAAACATTCCCTAGCTCTACTAAGTGTCTTATTTCTTCTTAGGCCATACATCTCCTAATAGCATCCCTTCTGAAGAATACCACCCGATCTCAGAAGGCTTCATCTGAGCTTGCGCATAACTACGTCGAGATGGAGAAGACCCGTCAAGAAGTTGAGAGTGTTGGTGGCAAGAACTCAGGAGGAGGTGGCCAAGGAGGCGGCCACCCTGTGAGCTTCTCTAGAAACTACATCTAAGCGCCTTGAAGAGAAAGGTCTCGAGCTGGCCGTCGAGGTTGAGGCAAAGGACAGGGCGCTCGAGAAGGTGAAGGAAGGGAGGCTAATCTTGAGAAGGTCCTGAGGGAGCAGGGGGAGCTACTCGACCGATCTCGTAAAGAGGCCGTCGAGCGCTACGCTTCTAATCATCGGGAGGGGGCTCGCTAATGCTTCCTTGTGCAATACCAGACAAACGTCTTCTGCGAAGTGGCCAAGCACCAGGCGGCCGAGTAGGGCCTTCCTAACTTCGCGGTGGACACCAGGAAGATGTACGACCTTCCTCTGATTCCTCCCGAGTATACCCCAGCCCCCCTTGGAGCCTATTTAATGGATGACAAAGAGAATCTCGAGGCGTGGAACGTCACCACAATCCCTCCAGTGAGCTCGGTTGTCGCAGGACGTGAGAATGATGTTCCCCAAGGTACGCAAACGTTCGTACGAGTTGCTCGGGCGGCGAAGACCTCGAAGGACCCTCCTAACCCTCCACCTCCTCAATAGTGAGGTGTGGGTGCCTATGTACATGCTTTCATTGTTTTGTAATGTGAAACTTTACTCATTGTCCAAGTAACCTGTAAACTCTAACCCTATGAACTCTTTGATGCATTGTTACCCTTGATGTTTACTTCCTTTATTTTCTTGTTCTACACGTAGTATTCCCTTCCGCAACCCGGCCTACTACCCCCTGCCTTTTCTACTATACATCGTATGCGAGGAAAGGTATTGCCCGAGGTTGTGGGTGTTAATAAGTAGACAAATGATCAAAGACAAAACTGAACGTTGTATTGAATGAAAATAGTGAGATAACATGACAAATTGCCACATGAGAACGTGGTCAAGTGTAATTCGACATAAAAAGATGATCGTAAGACAAGTACTATGCATAAAATAAAGTGTGTAGTAGTATCACATTTTCGGGCTACATTATTTCTATAAATATGCGCGTTAGCCCTGCAACCCTTTGATATTGATGTCGAGTCCCTTGCATTTATGGAAACTGCTTGTACTATGCATTACGTTGCTTTTCCTTGTATGAATAGATGTGCCTATATTGGGGGCGTCGTGCCCTTGAGACGCAGCCGTACAATGTGTCTAATCATACCTGCACGGCAGGGGGTAAAAAACGTATTAATGTCTCGTCGAGTCATGATCGGAAAACTCATCGAGTCATGATCGGAAATGGCAACTAGATTGAGGGATATACCTCGTAAGTAATCGTGACTGGTTCGGGGTCGTCGTGCCCCTGAGACGCAGCCGCATAACATATCTAATCATCCCTGCAAGGAAGAGGGTAAAAAATGTATTAATGCCTCGTCGAGTCATGATCGCAAAACTCACCGAGTCATGATCGGTAATGGCAACTAGGTTGAGGGATGTACCTCGTAAGTAATCGTGACTGGTTCGGGGTCGTCGTGCCCCTGAGACGCAGCCGTATAACGTATCTAATCATCCCTGCAAGGCAGAGGGTAAAAAACGTATTAATGCCTCGTCGAGTCATGATCGAAAAACTCATCGAGTCATGATCGGTAATGGCAACTAGATTAAGGGATGTACCTCGTAAGTAATCGTGACTGGTTCGGGGTCGTCGTGCCCCTGAGACGCAGTCGTATAACATATTTAATCATCCCTGCAAAGCAGAGGATAAAAAACGTATTAATGCCTCGTCGAGTCATGATTGGAAAACTCATCAAGTCATGATCGGTAATGGCAACTAGATTGAGGGATGTACCTCGTAAGTAATCGTGACTCTCTCCTGGTCGTCGAGCCCCAGGGACGCAGCCAAGTAAATGTTAGTCGTCATTGCTCTTATATGGTCAAGTGATTGTGGCTTTCTTACTGGTACTGTGTTAGTTGGTAAGGCCTCAACGAGCCTTAGCCTACGGCCTCGCCTATTATGCGTGATAAAAGTTATTTTATGTTAAGCATGCGCAAGGCAGACAGATTACGTGCGTCTACCCGAAAAATAGAATATTAAATAGGTGTTAATGGGATGTGTGCGTACCTTGTTGGGGAGGCGCTCAGTTGCTTAAGGATAATATTTGCGGAGCCGCATCATGTTCCATGTGTTGGCGATGCGGTTCCCGGCACTATCATTGAGCTTGTAGGCACCTGGTGCTACTTCGGCCTCGACGATATATGGGCCTTCCCAATTGGGGTCGAGCTTACCTCCTTCTGCCTTTCGCATCACCAAGTCCCCCTTGACGAACCCCCGAGGCTTCACCTTCTTTTTATAGTACTTGGCTATGGCGGCCTTGTGGTTAGCCACGCGAATGGTTGCTAACTCACGCGTCTCTTCTCGCAGCTGCAACCCAAGTGCCATTTTCTCTGGGTTCTCTTCCTCATCGTATTGGATGACCCTATCCATCGGGAAAAGATGCTCGACGGGGACCACTGCCTCGACACCATAAGCGAGAGTGAAAGGTGTCTCCCCGTGGACTTCTTGACCGTCGTTCGATTTGCCCAAAGTACAAGGGGAAGCTGTTCCGCCCACAGTCCTCGGGCACCATCTAGCCGTTTCTTCAAATCTGTAACAATGGACTTGTTTGCTGCCTCAATCTGCCCATTGCAATGAGGATGAGCCACCGAGGCAAATTTCAGTCTAATACCAAGATCCTTGCACCACCTGACAAGCTTCGGCGTATTAAACTGTGGCCCTCTGTTTGTCACAATATCTTGTGGTAATCCATACCGGCAGATGATGTTTTGCCACAAGAATTTTTGCACGGCTTGGACTGTCGTACGAGCTAAGGGTATCTCCTCGATCCACTTCGTGAAATAATCGATCGCGACAATGATGAACTCCAGTTGCCCAGGTGCCTTTGGTGTAAATGGGCCTAGCAAGTCTAAGCCCCACATGGCGAAAGGGCAAGGCCCCGACATTACCTGCATCTCGAGCCCCGGCTGATGACATGCCGGAGCATGAGCCTGGCAAGCTTTGCATGATCGGGCGATGGCCATACCATCCTCGCGCATAGATAGCCAGAAATGTCCGTGGCGTAGTGCCTTGAACACCAGGGATCGCCAACTGGCATGTGTTCCGCAGAGCCCCGCATGCAGCTCGACCAGCATCTCGTTGCCCTCTTCTCTCGACAAGCATCTCAGCTCCTGTGTCATTATCCCTCGTTTGTACAATTCGCCCCGGCAAGCGAAGAAGCGCGAAGCCTTGGTCTAAAGGCGCTTCCTCTCTCGCGGATTTCTGGAACGTTAGTTTGAGCTAGGTATTCAAGTATGGGAGTCCTCCAGTCCTCGACGACAGGCTGATCTATGGCCATTAGCTCGAAATGCTCGGAGATAGATTTAACCGAGGCTGTATTACACCATATCGACCGAGATTTACCCACTTGAAGCGCATCGATTAACTTAGCCCTTGATGCAAGTTTGGCCAACCCATCGGCTAGCTCGTTCTCGTCACGGGGGATCGCGGTAATGAAAAAATGTTTAAACATCCCACGCAAACGTGCCACACACGCCTGATATTGTGGTAGGGTGACGGTTCGCGCCTCATACACACCCTGTACTTGTTGGACGACCACCTCGGAGTCACAAAAACACTCTATCTCCTCTATCTGCTCCTCCAATGCGATCTCGAGGTCGATAATCAGCGCCTCGTACTCCGCCTCGTTGTTTGTTGCTTCAAAATCGAGTGTAAGTACATGCTTGTACAGGTCCTCCTCGGGCGAGAACAGAGCTACACCTGCTCCGCACCCATCATTGTTGACCGCGCCATCAACAAATAGCCTCCACGGACTCGGCGATAAACAAAAGGACCCTTTGTTGCATCGGAAGCTTGTTTCTATGATGAAGTAGGCTAGTGATTGGGCTTTGATCGCTGGTCGAGGTTGATACTCAATGTCGAACTCGGAGAGCTCGACGACCCACTTCGTCATGCGCCCGGACAGAGTTGGTCGATGGAGTACAACTCAAAGCGGGAGGTCTGTGAGAAGTTGTATGGTATGGGCGTGGAAATACGGCCTTAGTCGTCGTGCCGCTATGATAAGTGTGTAGACTGTTTTCTTGACTGGTGAATAGCGGCCCTCCGTGGGTGACAGATCTTTACTAATGAAATAGATAGGTTTCTGGTACTCGCGAACAAGGACTGCACTGGCCGTCCTTGAGCCAGCCGCGAGATATACCTGTAACACTTCTCCGGGAATGGGTGATGAGAGGGTAGGCAGGTTGGACATGTGCTCCTTCAGACTTGTGAACGCCGCCTCGCACTCCTCTGTCCATGTAAAGCTCTTTGGTTTTCTCAGAATATCGAAGAAGGGCAAGTTACGCTTGGCGAGCTTTGCGCAAAACCTTCCCAAATAGTTCACTGACCCCATGAATCTCTGCCCCTCGTGTGCCGTTCGTGGTGGTTTCATGTCTAGCACTGCTTGGATCTTTGAGGGATTCACCTGGATTCCTCTCGAGTTGATTTGGAACCCCATGAACTGCCCATCGGTCACCCCAAACACACATTTCTCAGGATTGAACTCATCCCATACCGGCGTAGCGTGCTGAATACTTCTTGGAGGTCCCTCGGGTGATCCTCTTGGCGCTTACTCTTGACCACAATGTCTTCCACATAAGCCTCGACGGTCTTGCCGAGTTGTTCCCTGAATACCTTATCGACGAGCCTCTGAAAGGTCGCCCCCGCATTCTTGAGGCCGAAAGGCATTACCCTATAGCAGAAGGTCCCTTTGTCAGTGATAAATGTCGTGTTCCCAGCATCGGTAGGGTTCATTACAACTTGATTATACCCCGAATAAGCGTCGAGGAAACTCAGCGCCTTGTGCCCCGCAGTAGAATCGACGAGCTGATCGATTGATGGGAGGGGGTAACTATCCTTCGGGCATGCTTTGTTTAGATCGGTGAAATCGACGCACATGCGCCACTTGCCAGTACCCTTTTTGGGGACCATCACCACATCGGCCAGCCAGGTGGGATACTGGATGGCTTGTACAAAACCTTCTTTGAGCAGCTTGGCCAGCTCGGACGTTGCCGCTTCATTCTTGGGGCCTGCTTGCTTTCGTTTTTCTGCCTTCAAGGTGATGTAGGGATATTCCTACAATGCTCGGATCTAGAGTTCAATCCTTTCCAAACATCAAGAACAAGTGTCCTAGATGTTATCCTAGCTTGGAAACAAGCTTGGATGCAAAATAGAGATAGAAGTGAAATGAAAACAAAGGGGATAAGTTCTTGAATGATTCTTAAGCTCCCTTGCAAGCACCTTGGACTTAACCTCAACACAATGCAAGTCTACAAGAAACAAACAAGCTATAACACAACACAACTAGGGGATATACCACCTAGAGCACCATGAGTTTCCCTAATCAAGTTCATACAATAACAATCACACAAACAAGATATAATTGGGCAAGAGATAAGGTTGTTTTCAGTTGATCAACCAACAAACCAAGGTGGCCTTCAAATGATAGAAAGGAGTCTTTGCTCAACTTTTACAACATGTGTGTTTTTAATCAATTCAAAGGCCCCAAATAATGAGCTATCTCTTGGCTTTTATACCAAGTGAAGGCCGGCCCCTTTGAACCTCATAAAGTTCACTTAATTAAGACCAAAATACCCTAAGAAATGTTTCATGAAAAACATAAGGAAGCTTGTGCAAAATGCACTTGAAAATGACATAGCCGGCTAGAGGTCTATTCCGGGTATGTCCTAAAGTTGGCTCTTTGTAGCTTGACTTGGTCCAGAAATGACCAAGTGTTCTTCATGGAATTTGTAGAGGAGAGATACCTCTTTGACATGTCAAAAGAGTAGAGGCAATGGGCTTCATCTCCTGGTCCATATTGAGAGCTAAAATGGCTTGCCTGATTTGATCTTTGGTCCTCTTAGCCATGGCTCTTGTGGTTGCCCTTTGGGGAGTTGGTGATAGGGATGCTCCTGCATCATTCCCTCCTTCTTTTGAAGGGCCTGACCTCAGGCCATCTTTAGTATTGATGATGGGAGCCTCTTCTTGTTCTTCCCCTTCACTAGCTTCTTCTTTGAATCTGACCTTCCTCCTATGCGTGTTCTTTTCCTCAGCTACCTTTGTGGTTAAGCTCTCCAGCCTCTCTTTGGTCCTTTCATGTAGCTCCTTGATGAGTTTAACCTGGTTCCCTGCACTATGGTCACACTTCTCTTTGCTAGGCAAAGGAATAAGATCAAAGGAGGTTAGAAGGTTAGTACCATACACACACATAGAAGGACTTACCTTGGTGCTTGAGTGTGTGGCCCTATTGTAGGCAAACTCAACATGAGGCCCTATTGAGTGTGGTGCTTCTGATGTTAAGGTGTGGTGCTTGACCAAACTCAGTAGCTTAGCATCCTTGGGTAGAAATTCATCCCTTTGCACTTTCTTGATCACTAGCATGGAGTATTGTCCTTGGAACTTTTCTTGGTGCATTTGTGGGTGGAAACCTCTAAATCTTTCATCTGAGTCTTGAGTGTGCTTCTTGGTCATACATACAAGTCTTGTATCTTTAGGCCACTCATGTATGAGCCAATATTGCACATGTCTTGGCTCCTTGGAGGCTAGTATAGGCAAGTGCAACTTGTTCTCTCGGTTCTTTGCTTTGTGCCTTGACTTCTTGTCCTCGCCAATGGACTTCTCCTTTGCCTTGATCCTTTTGTGTTCTGGAGCCCTAAGAATCTGAGATGGGGTAATATGATTGAGAGTAATTTGCTCATCATTCAACAATAAAGGGTACTTGTTAGCATAACCATCATGCACCACATTGTTACCATCTTGCCAAGGTTTCTCTAAGAGAAAGTGACTTTCTTGCATAGATAGAATGTCAAATGAGATTGTGTTTATGTAATGGTCAAACTTAAGTGTTAACTTACATTTCCCATGTTCTTTAAACTCTACACAATCATTCATCCAATGAAGCTCATAAGGACTAGGGTGCAAAACCGAGACTAGTTGTAGTCCTTGGACTAATTCATTGTTAGCTATGTTGCAACAACTATCTTCATCTATGGTTAAGTCACACACCTTATCCTTAACTAGACACTTACTAGGATACAAGTCTTCACCTAGGTTATCTTCCACAAGTTTAGTTTGGACCTTAAGGAATTCCTTGCAACTAAGGCTTGCACCTTGTTCATACTCTAGCTCTTCATTATGCACTAGTTCATGCTTATGCTCAACAACATGGTTAAGGTAATTGCCACTTTTATGAATAATTTCAGATTCAAGTTGTCCTAATGCATTGATTATCATTTCCTCCTTTTTAGGACAATCTTTCTCATAGTGACCCTTACCTTGACACTTAAGGCATTCTATGTTACTAGTTCGAGTGTTCATAGAGTGAGAAGTATGAGAGGGTTTAGAAGTACTCCCTGAATTGCCCATGGCTTGGCCTTGGGGCTTAGGTGGATCCCTTTGTGGATAGGTTTCCTTGGGTGCTTGGGTAGGGGTGGTGCTTGGCTTGTTATCCCATGGGGTGCTTGATCCCATTGGCCTAGAAGTTGGCCTTGTTGTTTGCACCATCCTAGCCTTCATCTTCCTTTCAAATCCCATGTATGAGGTTGGATCACACTTCCCTTCAAAGCTTGGGATTTTGAACTTCACATTGCCTAGGCCATCATCCTCTCTTTGTCTAGGTTCTTGCCCTTGTTCTTGGAACCTTGGTCTCCTTACTCTTCCTCCTTGCCTCATGTACCTATCCTCCTGAAACTCATCAACAAAATCATCACTATATCTATTCACATTAGGAGAATCAAAGTTAGGAAACTCCCTTGAGTGTTGCTTAGGTGATTTCTGTTTTGACGCCAAAGTGGCCAGTCTACTAGAGAGCTCTTGGTGATTTCTGGCCATGGTGTCACTAAGGGCCCGTATGAGTGAGGCTAGGTCTGTTTGAGAGTCCTCTTGGTGATAATGATGGGGTGAGCTAGACATTGTCACACAAACAACAAGCAAAGATGTTACGTTAGAGTAATAACTTGTGTTTGATTTGTGTCTTCCCTCACACTCAAGGATAGTCTCTCAATCTCTGCTCAATATAGTACCTTATAAGTGTGAAATGATTTGAGTGAAGCTAGATTAAGTACACTTAAAGGTGCCAATGAAATAATAGTTATAGCATGCAGTTTTAGTACTTAGGCAAAACAGAATTGTGTAAGTGTGTTTAGCTCAAGAGGGGCGAAGGACTATTACCTTAGTCTGAGGTGAACGAGTAGCCCTTGGAGTCCCCTTGTCATTGCCTTCAAAACTTCCTTGGAAAAGGCTGAGGATTGTGTTTAAGAAAAGAAGTTAAGTGAACACCTTAGGTGTACTACTTCCTTTAAGGTTAAAAGGTGGGGTATGGGTTAAGTTGTGAAGGGCACTTGGCAATCCCTTCTCTCCTTCTTCTCTGAGTATTATGACCACTTGGTCACGTTCCAAATGTTGCAATTGGAGTACACAACAAAAGGTACAAGGTTTAATGTTGAATAGGCAAGCTAGCACGTTACCGGGTACAAAAGTGTGTTGGCAAGCAACTTTGGGTGTGTTTTTCAAGGGGTCAATGGGCTGCAATGGATATGACCTTTCTTGATCCTTGTAGTGGAGGTTTTTCTAGGTAGGAGGCTCAGGTCAAATCCAAAATGGCACGGCTCAATGAGGCTGCAATGCCTTGGGAAGATGCTAGGTCAACACTTTTTGGAAAAGTAGAAGTAAGTGTGTTGGCAAGCAACTTTGGGTGTGTTTTTCAATGGGTCAATGAGCTGCAATGGATGGGACCTTTCTTGAACCTTGTAGTGGAGGTTTTTCTAGGTAGAGGGCTCAGGTCAAATCCAAAATGGCACGGCTCAATGAGGCTGCAATGCCTTGGGAATATGCTAGGTCAACACTTTTGGGAAAGTAGAAGTGACACTTTACCGCTTTGGGAAAGGTTTTGGCTTTAGTGTTTTGGACAATCTACTCGTGCCCTTGGTCTGATTTTTGTTTCCCTCCACATATTAAATGTTGTTCTTCATGGGGCTCATTAGTGTTCTTCGTTTGGTGGTGTTTGGATTGAGGGGTGAAGCTCCAAAGTTGGGTTCTTGACCACTTTTGTGTGTGAATCAAGCACCCGGTTTTACTGCCTCTGGAGTGATTTTGTTTGGCTTGGTCAGAACGATCTACTCGGTGGATTTGGGTGATTTTTGTTGCTGTAGAAAGATCAAGACCTCTACTTTACACTTTGTTCATAGTGTTCTTGAAGATGGCTGCATGGGGTAGGGCTAAAAAGGCTTGGAAACCGGTGTCTTGCTCGGCGCTGGTTCCCGGAACAAGGCACCGGTGAAGGTGGATGGTTGGTTTTCCCTTGGAAGTTTCGACCTTAACTCAGGGATTTCCTTAGGCAACTCCTCACCTTCAACCTTGGTTTTAGTCCTGCAAAAACTTCAAGCATTCATAATGGTTAGACCAAAAGAACAAGGTAAAGAAATGGCTAGCTTTTGTGGGTTTTCACAATGTTTTTGTCAAGTGTTCTTGCAAGAACTTGCAAGGCACTTGGTTTTGGGTTTTCTATGGTGAACAGAGGATGAAGTCAACCTCGCTCTGATACCACTTGATGTAGGGATATTCCTACAATGCTCGGATCTAGAGTTCAATCCTTTCCAAACATCAAGAACAAGTGTCCTAGATGTTATCCTAGCTTGGAAACAAGCTTGGATGCAAAATAGAGATAGAAGTGAAATGAAAACAAAGGGGATAAGTTCTTGAATGATTCTTAAGCTCCCTTGCAAGCACCTTGGACTTAAACTCAACACAATGCAAGTCTACAAGAAACAAACAAGCTATAACACAACACAACTAGGAGATATACCACCTAGAGCACCATGAGTTTCCCTAATCAAGTTCATACAATAACAATCACACAAACAAGATATAATTGGGCAAGAGATAAGGTTGTTTTCAGTTGATCAACCAACAAACCAAGGTGGCCTTCAAATGATAGAAAGGAGTCTTTGCTCAACTTTTACAACATGTGTGTTTTTAATCAATTCAAAGGCCCCAAATAATGAGCTATCTCTTGGCTTTTATACCAAGTGAAGGCCGGCCCCTTTGAACCTCATAAAGTTCACTTAATTAAGACCAAAATACCCTAAGAAATGTTTCATGAAAAACATAAGGAAGCTTGTGCAAAATGCACTTGAAAATGACATAGCCGGCTAGAGGTCTATTCCGGGTATGTCCTAAAGTTGGCTCTTTGTAGCTTGACTTGGTCCAGAAATGACCAAGTGTTCTTCATGGAATTTGTAGAGGAGAGATACCTCTTTGACATGTCAAAAGAGTAGAGGCAATGGGCTTCATCTCTTGGTCCATATTGAGAGCTAAAATGGCTTGCCTGATTTGATCTTTGGTCCTCTTAGCCATGGCTCTTGTGGTTGCCCTTTGGGGAGTTGGTGATAGGGATGCTCCTGCATCACAAGGAGTAGCTTGGGAGTCGATGGCTAGGGAATGAGTCATAATCTCCGGAGGTATATCCTTCAGATCTCGAGGAGACCAGGCAAAGACATCTCTCGAGGCTCCGAGCATCAGCTTTATCTCTTCTATTACCTCTTCACGAAGGCCCTGGCCCACATATAAGCTCTTTCCGGCCTCGTCGAATGGCGATATGCATTGTCTGCCCACCTCGACGCTCTGCGAGAGGTCCTCACCCCTTGAGCCCGCTCTGCTCTCTTCTCGAGGGTCGAGGTCCGCTTCCTCCTCGATTCTTAATGACCCGGACAAGCACAGGTGGTTTGTGTGAACCGACTTTTTATCGTTTTGCTCGGCCTGTATGTAGCATGTTTCACTTTCTTCCTGGTTGCCGCTCGCGATGCCAGTACCACTTGCCGTTGGGAACTTCACGCAAAAGTGGCTTATAGACACAACTGCTTCGAAATGTGTTAGGGAGTCCCGGACGAGGATGGCGTTGTATGAAGATGCCAAGGGGATGACCAGAAAATCGATTGGGCAACTCCACCGAGGACCGCCTTCATCCTCCAGTATCATGTCGATCGTTGCTACCCCCAGGGCTTTTATCGAGTCCCTCATGAACCAGACGAGATTTAACTTTGTGGGGAGAAGGCGCGAGGCATCCAACCCGAGTCTCTGGTAAGCGTCCCAGTAGATGATGTCTGCTGCGCTCCCTGTATCCACAATCACCCTTTTGACAAACTTTGTTCCCAATTGGATGTGGACAATGAGAGGGTCGGCCCTCTTGTTAGCCCACTCGACGACGTCCGAGTCTGTGAAGCTCAGCTGATAGGGGTTCTAGGTGGATTCAGTAATAAGCAGCACCGGCTTTCCCGAGGGGGGAGGGGCATTGTTGGCCCTCCATAGATCTCGTCGGCTAAGAGATCGAGGCTCGTGCCGGCCAGTTATGATTCCCACAAAGCCATCCGGTTGTGGGAATTGTGGTGGAGGAGGGACAGGTGGTGGCATCTGGTCGGCCGGTCTTCCACCTACTCGCCGAGCTGCCATGATACGTCTGTCCTCCTCTAGAGCCTCGTTATATAGGGATCGACATTCAGCAGTCGAGTGTGTTCGGGTACGATGTTTCTCGCACCACACTTGCGGCTTTGCTTGTTGCCCACGGGCTGGGACCCTTTGCACTGTGGTCACCATTGCTTGGATTGGAAACTGGGTATGATTTTGGTGGCCCATAGTCTGGAGGGCCGAGGCCCTCGGGTGCTGGTCTGCTTGTCGTTTGGGCCCCCAGGGTGCGCTGCCCTTCTGAGCACCACCCTGTGTATGACCCTCCTTCTTCGAGCGTTCGGCCCCATTGCTTCTGCCCATTATCTTGTCGGACTCAATATGTCCGTATGTCTTCTGAAGCATGTGATCATAGCTAAGATACACGTCCCTATCATTCATCTTCATCCCGAGCCTGTCTTTGAAATCGGAATCGTCGAGCAGACCCCCAAAAAACGCTTGTCGAGCACCATCCTCGGTGAAGTCCTGTGCCTCGAGCGCTATAGTACTGAACCTCTTGACATAGTTCTCTAGGCTCTCGCCCACTCTCTGCTTTACACCCTGTGTTTGCAGCATTGTCACTTTGCGCTTCTTGGAGGCGTTGAATGAGTAACAAAGCGCTCTTCCAGGTCGTCAAAGTTCTGGATTATCCGTTTCGGCAAAGACAGGATCCACGAGAGGGCAGTCCCTAACAGAGTGTTCGGGTATCCTTTACACATGGTGGCATCGTTGTCATTGCATGCCAGCATGGCGTACCTATATCGGTTGACGTGATCCAGAGGATCGTCGCTACCGGAGTACTCCTTCGAGGTTGGATATTTGAAGTCTTCGCGTACGGGAGTATTGATGATATGGTCTGCGAAGATGGTGGCCCCCCGTGAGGTCGACCCTGCACTGAAGTGGTGGCCATAGTTGGGAGCCAGAAAAGGGTTATATGGTGCTAGTGGACGAGATGCTACAAAATTCTCGTGACTATAGTGCTCGGGTGCCTGGTTGGTGTATGGGATTGGGTGATAATCGGCGAGGTTTGGGGCATAGATTGGAGGCAAAGGATGCTCACGCTGTTGTGGCCCGGGCGCCATAGGTGGCATGTGAAGCTCATGTGCTTGAGGAGGAGACCGCTGAGGCTCGAAGGGCGGCGCGTTTGGACGCAGGCTATTGGCTTTGTGGGCATGGAGTGCTCGAGGGTGCAGCAGTTCTCCCTCCATATATCTCGGGGACGTGGAGTTACACACTGCCCTATGCGCTGGGTCATTGTGGCGAGGTTCTGCATCTAAGCAGGAGAGCTCGCGTTCTCTTGCGGCTCGGGACTCCTCGTTCAGGTGGGCCAATGCCTCCTCGTCTTGTTGACGTTGTCGCTCTACTTCTTCGCGACGGAGGCGCCGCTCGATCTGCTCTTGTTGTCGTTTAGATGTTTGGAAGCGACGAAACTCATGGAATTCAAATATATCAGCAGTCAAGGCGACATTGCGGCTTTGCTGTGTGGGCGCCTCTACTGACACGGTGCCCATGCACGATCCAGCCTCTCGTTGACGCCTCTCTGGAGCACTATTGTTAGGGCGCCTGCTATGTGCTATGTTCCGGCTTGCCATTTGATTTCCTGTGGTTGCTTGAATGTGTGAGTGGGTCCCCACGGTCGGCACCAGTGTTGAAGCCCAAGTATCTCGTCAAGTCAACACACCTCGACGAGTGGCTCGGTTTCACTCTTGTCTTCCTTAGCTGAGGGTAGAGACGATCCAAGCTTCCTGAACCCAAAGTAAGCTCGTCGAATAGTATTTAGCGTGTCCTCGTCGATGTACCTGCACAATCAAATCCAGGGGGAAAGGGGGGGGCTTCCTCTGGATTTGGCTCTCCGACGCTCAAGTCAGTAGCAGCTCAAAGAGGGGTGTAAATTACGATTATTGCACGGGTAGAATAAGACAATGAGATTCTTTAGCTCTAAATTTCGGTAGAGTTTTGGTACGGAAGTCAAAAAGTGATCCTCTTTCCGTACCCTATGCCTTTGTATTTATAGGGAGAACTATATGGGCCGCATCTTAATGGGCCTTTTCCCTTTTCTCTTTATTTTGGACCAAAAATCTATTAAAATTAAAACAGACTGCGGGACCCACCCCAACACTATGAGCACTGAATATAATTGGAGTTTAAATCCGACATGATCAAATTTCTTCCTCCATGATTGATCCAGGAAACTGATCAGCAATGCCATTTTTATATGCATTTTGATTAATCTCACTTAAAGCCAGTATGTGTTTAAACCACTAACACTCAAGCCAGTGTGCGTTGTTATGATGTTGATACACGGCTTGGTTGTTTTGCCTCTACAAACTTGAAATTAAGTTTGATGATACTTCTATCATGTTTGATAACATGTTTTTAAATTTGGTTACACGGTTTTCAAATTGGTTGACACTCTTTTTAAACTCATGACACTTCTTTCAAGTGCGAAAAATAGTGTTTGTTGACCGTTAACAATATTTGATGACAATATCATGTAAGCACACTAACAAATTTATCAAGTGAGATGACACATGTCGTCACTCTTTTTAAACTTGATGACACATAAAAATTATCATCAAGCTTCAAAACAAGTTTAGTGACTCTATGTTTTTGCTTGATGACAAGTTTTTCAAACTTGATGACGATTTTTCGAACCCAACAACACTTTTCAAACTTTGATTACATATTTTTTATTTTGATTACGCTTTTTAAACTTCATGAAACTTTTTCAAACTTAATGATATTTTTTAATATTGATGATACACAAAAATTGTCATTAGAGTGTCATCAAACAATGTCTCGGATTTTCATGTCCTTTATTATCATCACCGTTGATGTCATCCCCTCTATTGTCATCATTGATGCCATCCCCGCTATTCTCATCATCGCTATTTTCATCACCGTCGGTCACATGATCATTGGGTAAAAAACTACCCTTCTAAGAAAAAGGTCAAAAAATTGATATTAGAGTGTACGAAAGATTACTTAAATAAAACACCTATTTAATGATTTTAATTTTTTTTATCACGACTAACACCCCTTTTACACGCAATCCTGTTTCTATTATAAAAACATATCTCAGTTGGGATCGATCCCAGGCCAAAATGAAAGGGAGACATGCTTGACTTCTCCTTTGTTATCTTGGTCCTCCCACAGTCGGACAACAATACTGTTTACCAATCAACCAACTATCTTTCACATGTAAATATAGGAAGTAAATAAAGTCCAACTAACTAGAGCGATCTTTTTAAAAAAAAATTGAAAAAATCCAAACCATCTCTTTGAAAATAATTACTTATATTAAAGCTTCCTATTTTTTTTTTAAAAAAAATTATTTAATTATACAATTAAAAATTGAAGCTTGCAACATACAAAAGACTTCAACATACTGAAAATTTTAAAACCTACTTTTCAAAACCTAATCTTCTTTTACTCGATATCTAATTTCTTCTCCATCTCAATTCTTATACATATGATTTCTTGCACATAATTTTAGATCTTCATGTACGCAAGTTGATCCGTCTATTGAAATATATCCGCTTATGGAATTAGATCCGTCATCATCCAATGACCAAAACCTAATTAGTATTTAGAATGTCGGGGAGACCTAATCCGAGGAGGCTGAGGCCGGCGGCGGCGAAGCCAGCGATGTCCGTTCTCCCATACAAAATCCCAAAGCTTTGAAAACATTACTTGATTGGGAAGAAGCTAGGGCAAGGCCAATTCGGAACGACGTACCTCTGCACGGAGAAATCCTCGGGGGTGCTGTATGCTTGCAAGTCGATTCCGAAAAGGAAGCTTCTATGCAAGGAGGATTACGAGGACGTGTGGTTGGAGATTCAGATAATGCACGGTTTGTCAGAGCACCCGAACGTGGTGAGGATCAAGGGGACTTACGAGGAATCGGTTTTTGTGCATTTGGTTAAGGAGCTTTGCGCTGGTGGGGAATTGTTCGATCGAATTATGGCGAAAGGGCACTATAGTGAGCGACATACAACGATACTTATGAAGACGGTGGTTGATGTCATGGAGGCTTGTCATTTTCTTGGGGTGATGCATAGGGATCTCAAGCCTGAGAATTATTTGTTCGAGAATGGAGATGAAAATGCGAAATTGAAGGCTACGGATTTTTGTTTGTCTGTCTTCTACAAGCCTGGTTGGTTTCTTCTCTTCTTCTTCTTGATTGGATGTTTTATTGTTTGTGGATGTTGTGGATTCCATGTTTCGAATTTATCAAGACAAATTACACAAAATTCATTATACTATAAAATCTATTATTAGTTTGAAAACCAATACCTACATTCATTTCTAACATAACATTAAAAGAGTTAAAGATAGAGCTTTTATATTTTCGTGTATTTACTGAATTGCCAAGAATATTTAAATGGTTGCTTTTGTGCACCAAAAGATCAAACTTGTATGTATTTTGATTTATTGTACTAATGGGATCATTCAAATCTTGAAACTGCATGGATTTTCATATGCTTTCTTTACTTGAATTCTTTTACGGGGATTTCTAGAAATGGTAGGGCAGTGTTTCAGTGAATAATGTGTTAACATGTTGGATTTTTGATATTTTTGGCAGGGAAGACTTTCTGTGATGTGGTTGGAAGCCCATATTACGTTGCTCCAGAGGTGTTGTGGAAACAATGTGAGGTTGGTATTCAGTTATATAAAGTTGATGTGATCAGTTTTAAATCTGTTTGTGAAAGTTCAACTTGGATCAAATTTTTACTATTTTGTATTTTTAATTTGTAATTATCACCAATACAAAAAAGTATTTGCTATAAACAAGTTTATGCCAATTGCTTTAATAGTTGGATTGAGATTCATATACTACAATATAAAGATGGGTTGAGATTTTTGTGCCTTAATCTCTAAAAAAACTGATTATATCTAATCTAATAATTGTTTTCAATTTTGTTTTTGTTTTTATTTACTGAAGATTATCTCATTAACTGAATGCAGTATATTTCTTTGTAAAATTATAAATGATATTAGAATATATGATAATCCTATTATCTATTCATATTATGATTATCATATTAGAATATCGATTTAATTCAGTTCTGTTTTACCTGAATTAATTGACAGAGAATCTTTGAAATAATCATATTATAATATATTCTATTTACGTATTCAATTCAGTTCAGTGAAAGGGGGAGGATTAAACAGTTGGTCAAATAAATCTTCAAATATTTGGCTAAAAATTCCAGAAAATTAATTTTTTATAATCTATTATTTTAAGATATTTGGTCAAACTTGAAATAAACTTGAACCGGTTATTTAATTATAATTTTTAAACACAATATAACAAATAATCAGTTATTAAAAGATTTTTTATATAATTTTTTTCCTGAACTGTAGCAGAAAAATAAATCCAACAAACTTTTTTTAACGAATTATTTTTCATTAATTTGCTTCCACATAAGATAACAAACGAATCTTCAACGATTTGGCTAAAATTATCTCATAAATTTATATAATCTATTTTTTAGCCAATTATTTGTTTTATCTTTCAAGAATTTTCAACCGATTTTTGATATCTTAATTACCTAATGATTTTATTCTGTGTTATATATTTCATTCAATTATTCTGATTTCCATCTTTCATCTCTACATTCTTACAACAACGTATCATCAAACAACAGAGAGTTTGTATTCTATTCTTCTTCCTCTTTTTTTAATTGACTCCCAAGTTCTTAGATAATATGTATATGTTTATTATATTCTTGCAAATTAATAATTTTACGGATGATGTTACTATTGGCAAGGGGAATTTGAAACTAAAGATGAGAGTCATCGACCTATGGAAGCAAAATAACTTTAAGGGCATATAAGATGTTCAAATAGTCATAGTCAATGAAAAGGTATAAATAGAAAAGAAGTTCAACATTTCTTTTATTCAACATTTTATATTAAAAAATTATTTATCTACTAATAAATATTTTTTATACAGAACTCAAGGATTGAACCAACCATGCCATCATTTTTTCTCAACAGGTTTTCTGATAAGTTAAAGGAGTATGAAGTGGTTATTCTTTCGGAATTTGGTGTTGAGGGGAATACTAATACATGGAAAAATTGCCAACATGAATATAAGATTCAAATCTTACAGAATACAAAATTTGAACCATGCATTGATGATTCAATATCAATATTGAGAATTGAATCATCAGAATTCGAATCCATATCAACTGGTTTGATTAAAGCTCAAACTTGTTTCGATATGTTTTATATTCTAAATAAAATATATGTCATACTTTTTTGTATTTATGCCATTATTAATATATTTACATGTTGGGTTTTTAAATAACAGATACAAATATTGGATTAAAAGTTATTATCTATCACTTGATTCTCATGCCTTCTAATGTCACGTTGTCATTTAGCTTGAAACGGAGACAATTTCCTATAATGGTTTGTTTTTCAATGACAATCAACAAAAGTCAATGCCAATCACTTTCTCGTGTTGGGTTGTTTCTGCCACGTACAATATTACTCATGGTCAGCTCTATGTGGTATTTTCAAATGTTACAAGCAAAGAGGGTTAACTGGTTTGATCTGTGATAAGGATAATCACACTTCAAATAAAATAATTAGTGTAGTATATAAAAATGTGTTTAACAATTTGCAATTAACGGTGTTTTTAATTGAATTTTTTTTCTTTCAATTTGTTATTATTTTATTAAATTATATACTCCCTCCGTCCCTTAATATAAAACATGTTTCTTTTTCTGGCATTTCCTAAAAATCTTTCCATTTCACAAACTTTCCATTTATAATAACTTTTCTCACCTATTTTACTCTTATCTCAATTTCTAAAATCCAATAGTACCCTCATACAACTAATAAGATTATCCACTTTTTACATCTTACATACCGTTATTTAATTCTTTCACATCTATCAAATCATAAAAAAATATTACTATTTATAATCGCTTATATTAAGCTTTCGACACCTACTCTACTTATACTCCTTCTCCCACCGGGGCTTACTCATTCCGCCCTCTCATCCATCGATGTTGCTGTTATTGTAGTCTAACATTATGTGTGTTAAATCCCAAGATTCTCGTTGAGTCAACACGTCTCGTCGAGAGGCTTAGATTCGCTCTTGTCTTCCTTAGCTAAGGGTAAAGGCAGTTTAAAGCTCCAAGAGTCCAAGGTGCTCGTTGAATGTATATGCTGGGTCCTCGATGATGTACCTGCACAACCAAAACTAGGGGGAAAAGGGGGGCTTCCTCTGGATTTGGCTCTCCGACGCTCAAGACAGTAGCATCTCAATAGAGGGAAATGTATAACAGATTGTGCTCGAGGACAACAAGACAACGAAGTACTTTCGCTCTATAATTTGGCAGAGTTTTAGTACGGAAAAAGTGTGTTCCCTTTCCGCGTTTCGCATCTTTGTATTTATAGGAGAGGATATTTGGGCCACTCCTTAATAGGCATTTCCCCTTTTTTCTTATATGAGCAAAAGCCCATCAGACATAAAACAAGGCTGCAGGACCCGCCCCAACATCCATCCCCATAAGGTTCTCGAGCGCCTGTAGTTTGAGGATGGTGTTCCTTCGTTGGTCGAGGTGTGGTCTTGCAGGCCAGTGCTAAGTTCTGATGGCTCTGCTCGAGGAGCAGTGTAGTTTAACTTACCTGGGTTCTGCTTCCGTGGATCGTTGGGTGAAGTTCGACGAGATCCCGTGCACCTACCTTGCTCCTCGTCCATCTCTGGTGTGTCATGACATTGGTATCCATGCTCGTTCCCTCTTCAAGCGCTCTCCCTCTCGCGTCATTTCTTTTGAATTGATCTACGTAACTGTTCTTAGGCGGGCTTTTTCCACTTTCTTGCCACCTGTCGCGTCAGGGTCTTATGACGCTTCGCCTTCCACCCACTATAAAAGGGAGCACTTGTGCAAGTTCCCATTTTCTTTCATCGTCTTTCTTCATTTCCTCCGATACGCTCTCTTCTTCCCCACAATCTTCCGGCGACATTCCTGCTCTGATTCTCCGACGTCCGTGGAGCTTCCCTCATTCGACCTTCTTCTCTGGTGTTCATTCCCCTTTCGTCACACATGACACAGTTGGACGGTTAGTTTCTCCTTTTCTCCCCTTTGAGTTTCTGCGCTAGTTCTTGGTTCTTTCTTGTTGGTTCTCTTGTTTTGATCTGCCTCTATTTGCGATTGTTCTTGTGCCTACGTTTCCTTACTTTCACGCGAAAACTTTTGAACAAGAATTGAGTAGTTTTTCTTCACCGACAAATTAGGCTGGTGACGTGTCACCTTACTCCGTCCAACTTTCTTCAGGCATTGATGGCGGAAGACAAATATTCTCCGCCATTAATGCCTATATTTCGAGATTTTGTAATCGCTTTAATGACGGGGGCTTTTGAAGCGCTTCCTGGGAAATCATGCCGCTCTTGCCAGAGACCCCTCCCCCTTCCTTTGACTTATCGTCATAAATGCTACTTTTCGACTCTACGGATAATATTTTACTCTTTTGCCCTTTTTTCTTTCTTTCCCTATTTCTTTTACCTATCTTTTTCTAGTTCTCGAGGTACCTCGCGACGGTTCCACCCTCTAGTCCTCCTCTACTCGACGAGAGCTAGTTTTCAGACTTATCTTACTTATCTTAGCGGGGTAACTTAAACCTCGAGAACTAACTTTTCATGCTTTGTCGCAGCTCGAAGCACCTGCTCAGTCTGAGACTCAGAGGTGAGCATTGAAGAGTTCAGCACCCTCGAGGAGAGCTCATCCTCGACGACTTCTCGCCCAATGCTTTTTAGGGGGCGATCAGGGTGCTCAATCGCTAGCCGAGGCTAAGCCGAGTACTCAAGCACATGCCTCCTGAGACACCGCCCGTATTTATGACACTTTCCCACCATCACCAGAGCCGGTAGTGCTCGAGGATGTGGCCGTGCCTGCTATTGTACTTGCTCGATCCCCCCCCCCCCGTGATCATTCTTGATGGGCGTATTGCTCCGGTCCCTTGCGTGGTCGAGGGCTATCAAATGAAGATCTCAACCTCGACTGTCAAGGCCCACCACTTAGTGGACTACGCCAAAGATTTCCCTTTCCCCACCGGGACGGTCATAACCCTACCGATTACGAATGGGAAGATGCTTGACAACCATGGTCCCTACTTCCCCATCAGCCGTCACACCATGCTCGCAGGCTTCTGGTTGCCTATCCCCCAATTTATTCGAGACATCCTCGACGAGCTACAACTCATCCCCACTCAAATCCACCCTAACTTTTGGAGGCACATGATAGCCTTTCAGCTTCGTTGCCAAGAGATTGGTTATACTCCTTCAGCCCACCTCTTCTGGGCCTTATACAAACCTACAAACTACATTTGTGGACTCATCACGTGTACTTGCAAGTATATCCCTGTCCAATATAAGATGCCCGACAACGAGATAGGTTGGACTCGTCGACGGATCCTAGTAAAGCCTCCCAGGGAGCACCGGGTGAACCACCGCATCCGCATGTCTAAGGTCGGCGAATGGACCTCCATGTACAGTGCAGAGAAGCTTCAGAAGACTAGGGAAGACTTTTGCGCATTTCATAAATTAAACCCAAATAGATATAATGATATTGTGACTATCGATTTCTTGGCTCGTCGAGGAGTTAGCCTAATTCCTCCTCCTCGCAGTAGGGACATTCTTTCCTAAGGCTACATCTCGTGCTTGCTTTGACATACCTATATGTATTTGACTTGCTTTTCTTGATGATGTAGATACGGATTTTGAGTTTGCAAACATAGAGGATGATGAAGACCATGTGGTGCCTCCCCACCACCATCCGTCTCACGTGGTGCTTACGCAACCCACCGCCGAGGAGGCACGACTTCCACCGGTAGACGTCCTTCCAGATGACGACGTCCCTCTCTCTGAGCACTTAAAGAAGAAGAGGGCCTTTTCTTCAAAGACTTTTTCGCATCCCCGCAAGAAGCGGCATGTGGGGGAAAAGGCGGCTGATCCCGAGAGCTTGACGAGGACGCCGACGAGTCCCGCCCCCTTGAATGTTTTGGACATGCCAACGAGCCGGAGCATCGGAGGATTCCTCTTGACTACTGAGCTGTCTGATCAGATTCTGGCGTGCACCATTCGCATTCCCTCTCCTCCACCCATTATAAGGAATATGACCGAGGATGAGACTATCTTCGAGTCACAATTAGTCACAGGGGTGAGTCATCTCAAGCTCCTCATTCAGGTCTATGTTTTACTATGATCCTTGTTAACGGTTACTTATTTCCAGGCCTTTCACTTGTACATGGATGCCCTGACTAAGTTCAACGGCCGGACTCAGCGCACTTTGGCCGAGCTATCGCAGAGCTACTGTGAGCTTGAAAGGACTGTTAACGAGTTAAGGGCGTCGGTGAGCAGGGTTCAAGACGACATGGACAAAGAGAAGGCAATCCTTCAAACTTCCCTAGATGAGAAAGATAAGCGCATCAAGGAGCTGGAACTCGAGTTGGCCCTGGAGCTCGAGGGGAGGAAGAAAGCAGAGGACGAGCTCCAGAGGGTGTTGGGGGATCAAGAGAGGCTGCTCGCGCAAGCCCGCCAGGAACCCATCGAGCAGTATGCTTCTGGCCACCGCGAGGGTTCTCGTCAACAATTTCTTGCGCAGTATAAGGTGAACACCTTTTGCGAGGTGGCCAAGCTTCAGGGCGCCGAGCAGGGTTTTCCGAACTTCAAAATCGACCGCAGGAAATCGTATGGATACCCTTTGATCCCTAAGGAGTACATCCCGGCCCCTCTTGGGGCTTATTCTATGGACAACGACAAGACCCTCAAGGCTTGGTGTGTTACTACCGTTCCTGTTGCGAGGGCTCCCGTTCTTGGTCGAGAACAAGAGGTTCCTAGTGGCTTGGAGGCTTTTTCAAGGGTTAAGCGTGCTATGATAGCTGCGAAGAGGGCCTCGACGGTTTCAACTCCTTACTCCTCATCGGCCCCATGATTATGTTAAGAATATTTGTAACTCTTATTACCCCCTTGGGGTTTGTAACATAACTTTAGCTTTTACTATGGCTCTTTTGGAAAACTATGATGGTTTGATATATTATTTCTAGTTTTTAGTATTTTTTATATACTTCTTCCGCAACCCAACCTTCCACCCCATGCCTTTTTGATCATGCAACGTAGGCGTATGTGAGGAAAGGTATCGAACAGGGTTGTGTGCGTTGTTAAGTACATAAATGATTTAAAATACCACTGAGATTGCATTCATCGAACAGTAGAGTATCGTAACAAATTATCATATACTAAAATGGTCAATTTGGGACCAAAATGATAGATATTTGCATGACCAGGATTGCTTTTGTAAAAATATAAAATGGTGATGGACTTTGCTCTCGAGCTATCTCTTCCCTCTAACTATGTTCTTGCACAATATGCCTTGATCGGGGCATGCATGTGGGCCTATAATCCTCTGATATTGTCCCTTAGCTTAGGCCTTAGCCAGCTTATATGGTATGTTTTTTTATGGCCCGAGACTTCGTGCCCCGGGGTGTAGTTGAAACTGTCGATGACGCTCAGTTAACCCTGTGTATCAAGGGGAATTGAGTTTTTACTCATCGAATCGTGCTCGAAATTAATTAAAGTGAAAATATATTTACCTTGCATGGTGCTATTGACTGGATCAAGACCCTCGTGTCTCAAGGACGCAGTCGTAGATACTGATGATGCCTAGTCGTCCCTATTTTACAAGGGGAAAATGGCATTAATGATCGTCGAGTCATGCTTGGAATTAATAAGAGTGCAAAGATGTGTACCTTGCATGAGTAACCGTGACTGGCTCGGGGCCCTCATGCCCCAAGGACGCAGCCGGAGCTAATGATGATGCCGAGTCATCCCTGTGGAGCAAGGGGAAAATGGCATTAATGATCGTTGAGTCGTGCTCAGGAGTAATGAGAGTGAAAAGATGTTTACCTTGCACGAGTAACCGTGAATGGCTCGGGGCCCTCATGCCCCAAGGACGCAGCTGGAGCTAATGATGATGCCTAGTCATCCATGTGGAGCAAGGGGAAAATGGCATTAATGATCGTCGAGTCATGCTCGGAATTAATGAGAGTGCAAAGATGTTTACCTTGCATGAGTAACCGTGACTGGTTCAGGGCCCTCGTTCCCCAAGGACGTAGCCAAATTTAAGGTGTCATTCTACTGTGAGACAGATGGCCATGTGTTAGGTGTGTGAATTAATCTCGTGTCATTGTATATATTTTAGTTTGCTTTTGTACCTTAAGCGGTCGAGTGAGTATGGATTTCTCACTTGTACCGTGGTTGTTGTTAAGGCCTCGACGAGCCCTAACTTATTGCCTCGCCTATTATGCACGATTGGCGTTATTTGCATGTAAGATACTTAACGGGTATATGATGCTATTCTACTTATGCGTCGAAATATTAAATAGGTGTGAGTAAGTTATTTGTGTACCTTTGGCGAGGCATGTGGTTGCTAGGGGTAGTACTTAAAGAGCCACATCACATTCCACGAGTTTGCGATACGGTTCCCCGCACTATCTTTGAGCTTGTAAGCCCCTGGCGCTACTTCAGCCTCGACGATGTATCGCCCTTCCAGTTGGGGTCTAACTTACCCCCTTCAGTCTTGCCCATTACCAGGTCACCTTTGGCGAAGCTTCAAGGTTTGATATTTTTGTTGTAGTATTTTTCCACAACGGCCTTGTGGTTCGCCGCCCGTATAGTTGCTAGCTCGCGTACCTCTTCTCGAAGCTGCAATTCTTGCGCCATCTTCTCAGCGTTCTCACCCTCATTGTACTGGATGATTCTGTCTATCGTAAAGAGGTGCTCGACCGGTACCACCACTTCGACGCCGTATGCAAGTGAAAAGGGCGTCTCTCATGTGGCCTTTTTCACAGTTGTCCGGTTTGCCCATAGGACAAGCAACAACTTCTCGGCCCATAGCCCTCGTGCACCGTCTAGCCGCTTCTTTAGATCTGTGACAATGCTCTTATTAGCAGCCTCGACCTTCCCATTGCAATGGGGGTGAGCTAATGAGGCAAATTTCAGCCTGATACCTAGGTCCTTGCACCACTCGACGAGCTTTGGTGTGTTGAAATGTGGTCCCCTATCTGTCACAATGTCTTGTGGGAGCCCATACCGGTAGAAAATGTTCTGCCACAAGAACTTTTGAATGGCTTGGACATTCGTGCGTGCCCGGGGGATAGCCTCAATCCACTTAGTGAAGTAGTCAATAGCTATGATGACGAATTCTGGCTGTCCCGACGCCTTTGGTGAGAATGGGTCCAACAAGTCTAATCCCCACATGGCAAAGGGGCAAGGCCCTGGCATTATCTACATCTCGACCCCCGGTTGATGACACGCTGGAGCATGAGCATGGAAGGCCTTGCATGATCGAGCAATGGTAAGTGCGTCCTCGCGCATGGACAGCCAGAAATGCCCGTGCCTTAGTGCTTTGAACACCAAAGATCGCCAACCGGCGTGTGTCCCGCATAACCCTGCGTGCAACTCAACGAGCATTTTATTACCCTCTTCTCGCGACAAGCATCTTAGCTCTCGGGACATTATCCCTCTTTTGGACTACTCTCCCTAACATGTGAGGAACCGCGAGGCCTTGTCTTGAAGGCGTTTTTGTTCTCGTGGATCCTCTGGAATGTTTGCCTTTGCAAGATATCCGAGTATGGGGATTCTCCAGTCCTCGCTGGGTTGATCGAAGGTCATTAGCTCCAACTGCTCGGAGATGGATTTAGCAGAAGTTGTGTTGTACCAGATCGGCCTTGATTTTCCTTCATGCCTCGCGTTGATCAGCTTTGCCCTGGAGGCTAGTTTGTCCAGGCCATCGGCCTGCTCATTCTCGTCGCGTGGGATGGCGGTAATGAGAAAATGCTTGAACATCCCACGCAATCGTGCTACTCGTGCCTGGTACTGAGGTAGGGTGCCTGTCCGCGTCTCGTACACCCCATGTACCTGTTGGATAACCACTTACGAGTCACAAAAGCACTCAATCTCTTCTACTTGGTCCTCGAGAGCAATTTCTAGCCCAAAAATTAGCGCCTCGTACTCTGCCTCATTATTGGTTGCCTCAAAATCGAGCGTTATAGCATGCTCGTACAGGTCCTCATCGGGCGAGAATAGGGCTATCCCTGCCCCACAACCAACGTTGTTGACTGCGCCATCCACAAAGAGCCTCCATTGCCTGGTCGCCAAGGAAGAGGACCCCTCGGGACCTCGGAAGCTAGTTTCGACAATGAAATCTTATAAAGCTTGTGATTTGATGGACGGTCGAGGCTGGTATTCGATATCGAATTCTGAGAGCTCGACGACCCACTTGTTCATCCTGCCAGATAATGTGGGGCGATGAAGTACGGCTTGTAACGGCAGATCGGTGAGGACTTGTATGGTTTGGGCGTGGAAATACAGCCTTAGTCTTCGTGCCACCATGATGAGTGTATATACCGTTTTCTCAACCGGCTAGTATCTTCCTTCTATCGGGGAAAGTGCTTTGCTGACCAAGTAGATGGGCTTTTGATCCTCGTGGACCAGAACTGCACTGGCTGTCCTTGAACTAGATGAGATATACTTGCAATGTCTCGCCCGGAATGGGTGATGAGAGTGTGGGGAAATTGGCCAAGTGTTCCTTGAGGCTTGTGAAAGCAGCTTCGCACTCCTCTATCCGGTGAATTTTTTAGGCTTCTTTAATATCTCAAAGAAAGGTAGATTGTGCTCGGTGAGCTTTCCGCAAAATCGGCCTAAATAGTTTACCGACCCCATGAATTTCTGCACCTCGTGCGTTGTTCGTGGTGGCCTCATGTCAAGTACTGCCTGGATCTTCGAAGGGTTCACCTGGATGCCTCGCGAACTGATTTGGAACCCCAAGAACTTCCCCTCAGTCACCCGGAATACACACTTCTCGGGGTTAAGGCTCATGCCATATTGCTGTAGTGTGTCAAACACTTCTCGTATATCTCTCGCGAGGTCAGTCTAGCATTTACTCTTCACAAAAATGTCATCCACGTAGGCCTCGACCGTCTTGCCGATCTGTTCTCTAAACACCTTATCGACGAGTATTTGGACAGTTGCTCCCGCATTTTTTTAGGTCGAAAGGCATGATGCTATATCAAAAGGTCCCCTTGTCTATTATGAATGCGGTATGACCGGCATCGGCGGGGTTCATCACGACCTGGTTATACCTGGAATAAGCGTCGAGGAAGCTTAACGCCTCATGCCCTGCGGTCGAATCGACGAGCTGATCGATTGATGGTAGAGGGTAACTGTCCTTCGGGCATGCTTTGTTGAGATCTGTGAAGTCGACGCACATGCACCACTTCCCTGTATCCTTCTTGGGGACCATGACAACATTGGCCAGCCAAGTTGGGTACTGAATAGATTGCACAAAACCGGCATTGAGAAGTTTGGCCAGCTCGGCCGCTGCGGCTTCGTTCTTTAGCCTCGTCTGCTTTTTCTTTTTCTGCCTTCGAGGAGTAGCTTGTGGATCGATGACCAGGGAATGTGTCATGATCTAGGGGGGTCCATCCGAAAATGTCCCTCGAGGCACCGAGCATTGTCTTGATCTCTGTTATCACGTCTTGGAGAAGGCCTTGTCCGATATATAAGTTATTTCCTTCCTCTCCGAATGGTAATATGCATTGCTTTTCAACCTCGATGGCTTGTGGTAGGTTCTCGTTCCCCGAACCTGACTTACACTCCTCTCTGGGGTCGAGGTCCTCCTCCTTGTCCGTCCGCAGCGTTTCGGACAAATATAGCAGGTTTGCATTGACAGACTTTTTTGTCGTTCTGCTCGGCCTGAATATAGCAGGTCTCGCTCTCTTCCTGGTTACCCCTCGCGATACCCGTACCATTAGTCATTGGGAATGTTAAGCAAAAGTGGCTTATGGATACGATCGCCTCAAAGCGTGTGAGGGAGTCTCGTCCCAAGATGGTGTTGTATGAAGATGCTAGAGGGATGACCAGGAAATCAATAGGGCAGCGTTGCCGAGGACCACCCTCGTCTCCTAGGATCATGTCAATTGTTGCAACCCATAATGCCTTTACTGAATCCCCGGTGAATCCGACTAGGTTGGCCTTTGTTCGGAGGAGGCGTGAAGCTTCTAGTCCAAGTTTCTGATATGCATCCTAATATATGATATCCGTTGCACTGCTTGTATCAACCATGGCACGCTTAACAACCTTTGTCCCCAACTGAATGTGGACGATGAGCGGGTCGGCCCTCTTGTTGGCCCACTCGAAGACATCCGCATTGGTGAAGCATAGTTGATACAGATTTTGAGTGGACTCAGTAATGAGCATTAGTGGATTCCTTGGAGGAAGGGGCGCGTTGGTGGTTCGCCTCATTTCTCGCCGACTAGGGAGTCGCGGCTCGTGGCCCCCGTGATCGTCCCCACAAAACCGTCTGGCAGAGGGAATTGGGGTGTGGGTGGGACAGGTGGTGCCAACTGGTTGGCCTCACGCCCTTCTGCTCGGCGAGCGGCCAGGACGCGTCTTTCTTCGGCCTGGGCTTCTTGGTAAATAGTTCTACACTGAGCAGTCGAATGGCTGTGATTGTGATGTCTCTCACACCACACCCCTTGTCCCGGTGGTGTTGCCTATTGCCCTCGCCCTGCGGCCCTTTGAACAGTGGCCATCATTGCTTGCACTGAGAATTAGGTCTAACCTTGGTGGCCTTGGGCTCGGAGAGCCAGAGCCCTCAAGTGTTGGTCTGTATGCCGCTTCGGTACCCACGGTGTGTTGCCTTTTTGACCGTTTCCTTGTGTGTGCCCTTGCTTCTTTGATGACTCGGCCCGATTATTTCTGCCTGTGATCTTGTCGGACTCGATTTGGTCATAGGCCTTTTGAAGCATCCGATCATATCTGAGGTATACATATCTGTCATGATCTTTCTACCGAGCTTGTCTTTGAAGTCCGATTCGTCGAGTAGTCCCCCAAAGAAGGCCTGTCGAGCACCATCCTTAATGAAGTCGTGTGCCTCGAGCTCTATGGCAGTGAACCTTTTTACATAATTCTCAAGGCTCTCGCCCACCTTCTGTTTAACCCCCTGAGTTTGCAGCATTGTTACCTTGCGCTTCTTAGAGGCGCTGAAGTGGGTAATGAAGCATTCTTCCAGATCGTTGAAACTCTGGATGATACGTTTTGGTAGGGATAGGATCCAGGAGAGGGCGGTTCCGGAGAGCGTGTTCGGAAAACCCTTGCACATAGTTACGTCATCAGCATTGCACGCCAGCATGGTGTAACGGTACTGATTGACATGGTCCCGATGGTCTTCATTACCAGTGTACTCCTTTGAGTTTGGGTACTTGAAGTCCTCGCGCACGGGGGTATGGACGAAATGATCTGCGAAAATTGTATCCCCTTGAGTGATTGATGCCGCGCTAATTTGATGGCCATAGTAAGGTGCGGGAACAGGATTATATGGGCCTTGTGGTCGTGGTACCATGTGCTACTCATGGCCATGGTACTCTGGTATATAGTTGGCGTAGGGGTTTGGAGGGTTTTCGACAATGTTCGGGGCATAGGCCGGAGGTAATGGATGTTCATGTTGTCACTGCTCGTGAAATGTGGGTGGTATGTAAGGCTCGTGAACTCGAGAGGATGGACGCTCAGGCTCGAAAGGCTGCGCGTTCAGGTGTAAGTTAGTTGCTTGAGGGGCATGGGATATACTATGGTGTACAGGCTGGCCAGCATGGTGTAACGGTACTGTGGTGGTGCGGAGTCGCGGCCCGGCCCGTGGGTTTGAGCATTGCGCCGAGGCTCGGGGTCTTGACGGGCGAGCTCGCGTTCTCTCGCGAGTTGAGACTCTTCATTTAGCATGGCCAATGCTAGCTCATCCTGTTGACGCTGCCGTCCCTCGTCGTCTTGACGGAGACGCTGCTCGAGCTGCTCGTGTTATCCCCTTGTTGCTAGGGAAACGTTGAAACTCATGGAATTTGACCATGTCAGTGGTCAGAGCAACGTTGCGACTCCGCCGAGTGGTTACGTCTACGGAGACGTTACCCACTCGGGAGCTAGTGTCTCGATGCCTCACTAGTGCGTTGTTGTTGCGTCGTCTGCTCTGCTGTGTTCCGGCTAGTCATTCGGTACTCCTGTTTTGCTTAAGTGTGTGAGAAAGAAACCACGGTCGGCGTCAGTGTTGAAGCCCAAGATTCTCGTTGAGTCAACACGTCTCGTCGAGAGGCTTAGATTCACTCTTGTCTTCCTTATTTGAGGGTAAAGGAAGTTTAAAGCTCCAAGAGTCCGAGGTGCTCGTTGAATGTCTTTGCTGGGTCCTTGAGGATGTACCTGCACAACCAAAACCAGGGGAAGGGGGGCTTTCTCCGGATTTGGCTCTCCGACGCTCAAATCAGTAGCAGCTCAATAGAGGGAAATGTATAACGGATGGTGCTCGAGGACAATAAGACAATGGAGTACTTTCGCTCTATAATTTGACAGAGTTTTAGTATGGAAAAAGTGTGTTCCATTTCCGTGTTCCTCCTCTTTGTATTTATAGGAGATGATATTTGGGCCACTCCTTAATGGGCATATTCCCCTTTTTCCTTATATGAACAAAAACACATTAGACACAAAACAAGACCGCGGGACCCACCCAACAATGTGTTGACATGCACTCGCTCTAGGGATAACCACCCACGACCATACTTTTAGGGGTAAACTTGTCCATCAATTACTCAATCTAGTGGTGAGTTTTATTCGATGTAGAGATAGTCTCCCACCCCAACATTTTTAAGGGTAACCGCCGCTTTCCTTGCACTGTTTCCACCCCACCAAACTGTATTTGGGATAACGCCCCTACCGTCACAGTTACTGAGGTTTCTCTGGCTTTTGAGCTTGTCAGTACTCCTTATCTCCCTGTCAAGTTCGTTTCTTTGATCGAGCGAACATGCTCCGTCAACTAACTGGACCACACTTGAAATCAAGATCCATACCATCAATTTGACTTTATGCTATTTTATCTTAGATCTACCACACTCAGTAGGAGCACGATTCAGCCTAGCATTTGATAAATTAGAAAAAAAAATAGAAATACTATTTGTTGCAAGTCTCGTCTCCATTGGCTTGATACTTTCCAAATAAACTTATTGAATGAAATACCAAGTGATCCTGACGCTGTCGAGTTTCCGAAAACGATGTTTACCCCTTGTTCCGATTAGGGTGAAAGTTTAGCAAATTGGGCTGTAATTGTCTCATTGGGCTTTTGGGCCTAATTTGCTTATTTGTTTGAATACCGATCGTTTTTGTAGGCAACTTTCCTTTTTGCTTGGGATTCTTTTCAACAACGAAATTAATTCCGGGTTGATGTTAGAGTTTTTTGGTATGGTTTTGATAGTTTCGAGTTTATTGAAAATTTCAACGAATATCCTAGGTTATCTGGTTGTGATTCTTGAATATCCATCATTTAGATAGGGGCAAGGTCATAACAATCCATTCGATGCTCCTGTTTTAACTATGTTCTGATCCTTCTCTTCCTCCCTGATTGTTTAGGCTTACTTTGTTGATTTCCTATACTTAGTTAGTTATGCTTTTTTCAATTGGTTTTCTTCCGACTATCAATTTTTTCGGCCTCTCATTTGTAGTAGGATCGATTACAATCTCAAAGCAGCTCTATAGCTATATGAAGCTATAGAACTCTATGTACGGAAACGAGATTAGCTACAATGAATCACAAGTAATATGAATTAAGTATGCTTAGCTCTTGCACGAGAATTACTCAAGGTGAGAACCCTACACTTCTAGCAAGTCCGAGATAAAACTCACCACTAGCTTGTATTAGATAAATTTCAATTACACACTTAAGCTTGAGATAAACACCCTTAAACTACACCTAGCTTCTCTCTAGTGTTTTCTCCAAGCTTCTCTCTAGTGCAATACTCTCTCTCAATACAAGTTTTCGTTCAGCTCATACAAGTAATTCACTCTATCAAGCTCTATATGTGTTTTAGGCGATAGCTTTATGCACAACAACTTCAGGTCACTATAATTTTTTGATAACCTCATGCCTAACAACACCTATTGCATGCCTTATATAGAAATATAACTAACTCTCATAAAGCTAGACTTTCTGCACTTGCACTGCAAGAAATAACGCAACCTCAACGATCTTTAAGATCAACCCGTAACAGAATTGCATCCACGCACGACATCACTTTGTGCTTCTTCAGCTTGACGATCCCGCTTCCACGTCGGCAATCTGTGTGCTTCTCTCAATTTGTCCAGCTTAACGACCTTGGTTCGCGCTCCATTGATAAATGCTCTCGCAAGCTCGTTGCCCTCAATTTCACCAATTCCCTCTTCCAGCCTTCCTTCGCTTCGGCCAAATATTTTAAGCTCGATGCTCTAGATCCATTACTTGTATTTCTTCACTTCTCTTTACTTGAAGATCGATCCTATAGCTTGAAGCGCGACCTGCTGACTTAAAGCTAGACCTTCTTTCTTCTTATTTCTTCACTACGAGCCTTATTCTGTCTTGGCAAGATTCAACTTTCCCCGCTAAACTCAAAGCTAGACCCTCAATGGTCAAAGCTAGTCCTCTTATGTTAAAGCTACACCCTAAACTCCTCGAGCTTGACTTGGTTAGCTTAATACACACAAAGGACATCAAATACTTGAGTTTGTTATTATTAAAACCAGCGGAACGGTTTAGCTAGCTCATTCCAACTCTAGCTCAAACCAACAACTTCCCCCTTTTTGATGATGACAAACCCATACACAAGTAAGCATATAAAAAATTCTAAGCATACTAAGTTAAGCTACAAATATAGGAATATGATCAAATATCTTCACTAAGAGCTTTAGTGAGATTACCTTTATTCCCCCTTAGACCAAGCTGGTCTAAAACTTCCCCCTTAGCCAATCATGGAATGTATATGTTTACTTCTTCCTTTTGACATCATTGGAAAATGCAAGCTTAACTCATGCAAAGAGAACAAAAGTGGAAAGCGCTATCAAGCCTAACTCAATAATAAGGCATACAAAAACAGTATGTAAGTTAAGCTAGTGAGTAACCAAGCAATAAACACAAACATATAGAAACCAGAATGCATACTTATATAATAAGTTCCTTACACCATTTTATAGTTGGTATCACAAGATAGCTAGTTAAACAGTCAAGCAAAACAAAGAACAAAGATACACAAACACACTTCAACTCAAATCACGTCGCTGCCTTGTGAGGTTCACCAGAGATTGGAGTAAAAATGACCATCTCGTCTTGTCGCACCGTCATTAACTCTAGCTGAGAGGTGATCCCAGATAGCTTCAACTCAAGTGCCTTGCACTGAGATTGAATAGCTTTCACAACGCACTATGAAGCTAGTGGGTCAATAGTAGTAGGAGGAATCTGAACTTCTCTGGACTATGACCTTGAGGAAGAATAAGCTGGAGTAGAAACTTTAGTAGCTTCAATCTTGGCAGCTCAGCTACTTTCTCCACAATCAGAACCTCATCAAACAAAATTTCCTTCACTGGCTTGTATATGCCTTTACAATTCAATCAATAATAAGACGGGGAGAGGAGAAGAAGTATGAGCTCTACTAATCACCATGTGGTTGAACATGATCTGAGCAGTGTTGATGATTTGACCACTTAGAACTTGCTCCATTAGGCAGCAATCAGAGATGGTAACCAGATCCATGTTCGTGTTGAGCGGAGTGATGTTTCTGATGATGAAGTAGTGTAGAAGACTCTTGGAGAAAGAGAGAAATTCAGTTTTGAGAACGAAAGGGACATGCTTACCAAATACAACCTCTTTGGTAGCGCGAGCATTAGATGGCCAGTTTTTCTAGTACATCCACCAAAAACCGACAAGTGTTCCTTCCCAGCCCGGCTCTTTCCTTATCGCCTTATCTAGGTCCTTGACCTTGAAGCTCTCGCTGGTGCCACCACTGAATACAACACATATTGGGTTCGCATATGGAAGTGCCACCGCTGAACTGAGCGTAAAACTGCTTGACTTGACCTAGATCTGGTCGACTGAGTTCAGCTTCGATCTTATCCCAACTCTGCAACTTAAGAAACTCAGTAAAGCGATCAGACTGAGAAGCTACCTCAATTTCTTGGAGAAGATCTAGAGCAACCACCACCGGGTTAGAATTTCCCTTTTCATGATGCCAAGAGGGACTAGAGGGAATTCTGGAATTTGAGCTAGTTCCTTTTTCAGTTTCTTCGAGTGAGGAGATTTTTCTGACTTAACAATCACCATAGCTTAAGAAGGATCTGGCTCTTCATCTCCGTCATTGGACATGACCAATTCCTCCAACTTTTGCTTACCCTTCGACGCACTTTTCGCGTTTTTCAGCAACTGGTGCTGAGCTGGGGCAAAATCCTTGTCAACTTCCTTCGCAAATGTATCAATAAGGAGGGGAGAAGCATAAGGAGAGTGAGAGGGAAGATGGTCGCCTGAAGCACATTTTGACTTATGCGGTGAGTGGCGAGGTGAGCGGCGACTAGGCGGAGAGATTTTTTCACTTGATTTCATCCCCGGAGTCTCAAATACCTCTATTTGACGTTGGACAAATCGGCGATGACATTAGAAACTGTGAATGTGACTGGATCATCTCTAGGAACTGACTTGTGGTCCTCTGTAGTCTCTTGACCGACAACGAGGTCTTTAGCACTGACCTCTTCAAAAGCTAGGTCAACAGCTAGGGTATCTGGTGTTAAAGATAAGATAGAAGTGGTACTGGGAGACATCGGAGGAGTAGCTTGCTTTGAAGCGAGAGCGACAAGTCTTTGATGATTGAGTTCCTCAATCTCCCTGCAACGCTTCTCTTTAAATTCGGCATATACCTCGTCTTCAGTTTTGGTTAGGATGGGCTTGTCGTCGCCATTTTTGAGGAGCTTGTGCGTTTAGGGATTGAGGGAATGTGTAGGGACAGAGTAACAGGAAGGGATTTTTGTAGTGAGAGAGAGAGAGAGACAGAGTTTCTGGATTAAAAGCAAAGAGAGGATGAAAATAACAAGGTAAATGTTCAAGGGAAATAGTACCAGGGTATATATAGACGAGCAATGATCCACCTCTGTAAATTCCACCGGCTCAGCCAACGGCTACAAAATCTCAAGGACAATATCTCAAGACGCACAATAGCTACTCTGTTGAGATGCGTTGTAACGACTAAAAAGTAGCTTTTCAGATTCTTCAAACGACTACATCACGTGAGCTGCTTTCTGACCGTTGTGACCTCGAGCTACACAGATTACCTCTTGCCATAGGAAAACCCACTAAAGATAGAAACCCAAATCTTGCTTAACCAAAATTAACCACAATGCCAGCTCAGCTACTTATTACAATAACGATATTATATTTGAGATGTGAAGTGTGTCTAGTGTGCCAATTTCAATATTAAAGCATGAAAGTTTAACAGGAAAATGCACATTTCTTTTAAAGGACAATACAAACTCACACTTAAAAAAAAATATATATTATGTGCATATAAGTGGGTAATTGGCTTTTTGTCAAAAAAATGTATACTTCCATATGTAGAATTTCAATAGGGACTTAGAAAGCGTTACATTTAAGTCAGCTAGGGACACCATAGGAGAGGATCATTTCTATTGGCTTGTAATAAGGTTAAAACTAGATCACCACTCTTTAATTGTGGAGAAAGAAGAACATGCAATTGGTTATGACTATAAGCTATAGCTTAAATGCAATATACAACTCTAGCTAGATTGTCATGTTGCAATAGATGATGCATGGATAAGAATCAAGCAAAAAGTGCAATCAAACTAAAGTTCCCAATGAAGATAAAGTTTCTAATTCATTGTCAAAGTTAGATAGTAGCTTACAACGCATACCATGTTTGGCTAATGAAGAGATAGAAAACCAAGCTGAAGCCTAAGGCTTAGAAAGATAACCAGTTAAGGCCCCTTAGAGAGATATTCACTGGTTTGAAGATACATGATATAGCTCAGCAAGATAGTATAAGACCTATTTGAGTGCTCCAAGGTCTCACTTGAGTGATACTGAGTCTTGATTGAATATATACATGTAGCTTTACCACAAATTGATATCGCAACGACACTTGGCTCAATTGGATAGACATCTCTGAATAGATAGGAGTGAGAGAGATGCGTATAGACAATTCATCTTGCTTGATTTCTTTCCTTTTCAGCCCCGAAGAGGATGATTACCCTTCCCTAGGTTAAAATGGGAGTAGCTGGATAGATTTGACACTGTAGCTCCTACTTTTCATTTCAACGTGCAATAATACAATCAAGCTTTTGGTATACAACGAAGCGATGGCTTCATTGGAGTGTTAGCACTAGCTATTCCTGAGCTGGAAGGTAGAACATTCAGCATCACATCTCAAGGAACAAATTCAGAATATATAACATCATTAAGATCAAGCTTTTGATGAGGTTCACCTCTAGAAGGCATACCTTTATGTGCTTTAGTTTGTTCGTTCTTGGATTTTGAAGGCCTAGTATGTACAAACTTGGTCTTAGAAGACCCTCTCTGGTCAAGCTTTCCATCAACGAGACTAGCTTGATCGAGTTGGCCCTTCCCAGAGTCAGCCTTACTAGACTTGTAGAGCTTGATCTTGAGCTCAATTAAGCCCTCACACTCATGCATAGAATGTCACGTGTTTCCACAGAAAGTGCAGTAATGGTTAGATCTCATGTAACCATACTTGCCTTTTCCAGGGCAAAATGGTTCCCTATGTGTAATACTAGTAGGCTAAGTGATTGGATATTGCGCTTGTTTGATATAGTTTTTGTGCACATTTTCTCCATGAAACCATTTTTTTGTCTCTCTTGGTCCTTTCTCAAGAACTTTAACTTTTCTTTGCAAGTGTTGGTTTTCAGCTTTGCAAGTATGAAGTTATTTATCCATCTTGACTAATTTATCAAGAAGGTCGCTAGATTGAGATGGACTAAAATTGGATGATTCATGTTAGTGAAGCCCAAACCTGATCGTGCTTTCACAAAGACTGTTTGGTTAACAATTTTTGCTTCAACATTCTCAGCTAGATCATCTAGCTTGGTTATGATTTCATCAAGCATGTTCGTTACATTTGAGTCAACATTCTGAGCTATACCTTTGCCTTTACAAAGCTCAGATGATTTGGTGAGTAGGGTGGGGTTTTTAGACAATTTTTTAGTAAGCTCAATTGTTTGTTCCCTTAGATCATTTAGCTTTTTTTGCTGAGCTCTCGCTTTAGCTCTGAGAGCCTTGTGATCTAAGACCTATTCATTGAGAAGCTCAACAAGGTTACGTTTGGGAAGAAGTTCAAAGTTAAGAGATCTTACCTTGATGTCATCATCCGATTCAGACTCTTCAGCAGCTACTAAGCACAACTCTTGTGCTTCTCCACAGTGTAGCTCATCGTCTGAATCACCCCATAAAGTGAGAAAGGCCTTCCTTAGTGGAGTTTGAGATGAGCTTGAATCCACCTTAGCACTGTTACATGCTTTATCCATGTGTTCCTATTCTTGGAAGTTATAGCACACCACATCTTTGAGGTCTCATGGAATAGATTGGTCTCTTCGGAAGCCACCTTGTCTCTTATAGAACTTTTTGACAAGCTTTGTCATCATAGATACATCTCTGTCTTCATCATGATGATCATCATCATCATCGTTTTCCATCTTTTGAAGAACACGACTGAGCTTAAGCGTCATTCCTCTGTTATCCGTAGCTGCAAGTGATTCCTTGAGGTCTTCACTTTCATGCACTATAAGATTACCGGCTAACACAGAAACAGAGAGACCTTTTGTCTCCTTATTCATAAGCATGATTTTCTTAGATGTAACAAATTTGGAATTTACTCCATAAATAAAAGCAAGTGATAGTTCCCATTCATCAATTTTTAATCCAAAAGAGGTCATCTTATCACATATTACCTGGAAATGTGAATGGTAGTATGAGATCATCTCGCTTTCACCCATCTTGAATGAGTGAAAGTCATGATGTAGCTCAAATTTGCGGTTGTTGCGCATGTCCTCGCTGCCTGAGTGCATGTTGATTATAGCTTCCGACATTATCTTGGTAGTAGGTAGAGATATAACTTTGTCGATATCCTTCCTTGAGAGAGTATTGAGGATTAGCTGCTTAGCCTTAGCATTTTTCTCGAGAGTGGCAACTCGGTTTGATCCCATTTGAATGTAGCTGATTCAGCACTAATCTTCTCTTCACCATTCTTAGTTATTCTCCTGTGTTGATAGTCCATTTGCTGAATAAAATTGTGAGTCATAGTCAACCACCATTATACTCTCACTCATCTGAGACATGAGGCTTAACTAAAGAGATACCTAGGTTGAATGCTAGCTAATCATTCTCCATGATTCAAACTATTAAGAGAGTATGAACCAATGCAAGAGTGCCTTCTCTGATACCAATTTTAGGATCACATATAATCTCAAAGTATCTCTATAGCTATATGAAGCTATAGAACTCTAAGTGCGGAAACGGTATTAGCTACAATGAAGCACAAGTAATATTAATTAAGTATGCTTAGCTCTTGCACGAGAATTACTCATGGTGAGAACCCTAGACTTCTAGCAAGTCCGGGATAAAACTCACCACTATCTTGTATTATAATAACTTGGATTACACACTTAAGCTTGAGACAAACACCCACCTAACTTCTCTCTAGTGTTTTCTCCAAGCTTCTCTTTAGATCGACACTCTCTCTGAATACAAGTTTCATTCATCTTATACAAGTAATTCATTCTCTCAAGCTCTTTAAGTGTTTTAGGCTATAGCTCTATGCATTGCAACTTCAACTCACTGTAATTGCTCGATAAGCTCATGCCTAACAACACTTATTTCATGCCTTATATATAAATCTAACTAAATCTCATAAAGCTAGACTTTCTACACATGCGCTGCAAGAAAGAACGCCACCTAAATGATCCGTGTGATCAACCCAAAACAGAATTGCATCCACGCACGACATCAGTTTGTGCTTATTGTCAGGCGTTAAACGGTCGTTGGCCCTATGAAAAATAATCCAACTAAAGTATCCACTAGTGAAGTGGTAAGTCGGAGTCGAGTCCCAAGGGAGCCACAACGATAGCTTAATTCAATTTGTGTTACCAAATAGTAACTGGGGATTTTTTGTTTGTAAACTAACTAACAATAATTAAAACGTGAATTGTTGGATTTTTGTAAACTATAACGATGGAAAGCTCACTCTTTTAGTATCAGCGCATTATTCTTATGGAAAGTTGATCATCGAATTCTATAAAAGTTATGTTCTTTAAATAAATAATCTAGTTGTCCTACTCTTTGTTCGTAAATAGCAATTAGTCCAAATAGTCCTAGAAACCCTTGCTGTACGCAATAAACAATGAAATCCTAAGGTTCAACTACTCAACAGCATAAAGATCAAAGATATGTAGGCCTATGCAATACCATTGGAAAATCGCCGATACTCGACACAGGTTTATAATCTCTACAAAATAAGCACTCGCAAATAGTCTATGCTAATTCTGATTGCTACCTAAAAGACAAGACTTTTCAAATCGAATTATCAAGCCCATCAATATGATGGATAATAATCAACCTAGTTGCACACCTAGATAAAATCAATATTAAACAATGACAATAAACACAAGAGATTATAAAACAATGCTGAAATTATTATTAGAACATAAACAATAGAATTCTCACAAACAATTCCTAGAATAATGTCTTCAACCTAAGAGTGAACTCGTAGGAACTTAGTCAGACATAGCAAAGAGAAAGCTATACATAATTATGGATGAACTAACCAGGGATGAAGGTAGAAGATGGCACAAAGGTGGGAGCTTTCCTCTTGGCTGCTGAATCTCTAAGAACTTGATTTGTGAAAGTGGCAAAGATCATTCTAACCTAAAAACTAAAGGTTTATATAGTATCTATCCTCTAGGAAATAAAATAACTGAAAATAAAAGATAAAATATGGAAAAACTGATAGTATCCCGGGCTTGGATCTGCAATTGGGCCAGGTCCGTCGCCGAGTCGCAATCGAGACATGAGTGTCTCGACCGAGACTTTTTCCCAGCCACTCAGAAATGGCACCAGACTCGATCGTTACCTCCAAGTCGCGATCGCTACTTTCATGTCGAGGCAAAGTGTCGATCGAGACATTATAGTCTCGGTCGAGACATCTATGTCAAGGGCAAATCTCGATCGAGACATCAGAGTCTTGGTCGAGACATTTTCTTCGTGGCTCTTCTTCGTCTTGAAACCTTCTCTCCGACTGGTCTTCGGTCTTTTGTAAGCTTCTGAGATAGCTCGGCTTCGCCTCTCAGCTTCTCCATGGGTGTATGTGTGGTAGTCTTCTCTCTAGATCAGTCCCAAATGCACTAGAGGTGAGTACAAATAGGATCTCCATAATAAATACCACAAAATAACGCTTAAGAGAATCCCGCAAATCTACAAGTGAATAATCATACCAGATTCTGGGAATACCACTCAATAAGCACCTAAACACCACTAATCCTAAGCTAATAGTCGCTAGTTAACACCATCTAATAAGCTCCTATCAAACCTCCCCACACTTAAACCTTGCTCGTCCTCGAGTAAGCAAAATAAAACTCACTCCTCCTAAAAAGCACAAAGGTCTACAGTAAGTGTAGAGAAATCCTGCTAGCGACTATACTCCAAACTCCAAGTGTATACAAGCACTAACCTACTCCGGTCTATCTCCTTATGTCTCCGAGATGTCCTACCCAAAACCCTCCTTATTTCTCCACCTTCATATGTCACCACTCCAATACAATAGTAATAATCGAACCAAGTGGTGTGCGTTTAAGCACATGTGGAATTCCTAATCTCCTCTAAGGGTAAGGGTACATAAATATGACATAATAAAGATAAAATCGAGTCTTTCACTCGCTTATACACTTCTTATTCCTCCTCTTCGAGTAATGTCCTAAACCACTAGATATAATAAATCCACAAGTCACAACCACCAATCCTAATTTAAAAATTCTTCATAGTACAACCACAACAATATGCATCAAACTCCAAGAATAGAAATCTAATCCTAGGATCTAACACAACCGCCGATAATTTATAGCAAAACTAGTAAACTAATGGAATGGTAAGCATGCAAAGTGTGGATAACAATAAGCTCATAAATAGAGAGATAAAAGGCTAACACTAACTCCTTATCCCTCCTTGGTGAATCCTAGAAACCCCGAGACATCCTTCAATTCCCTTCTTATGTCTCCGACGCCAATAAATATGCAATCAATAAAATCAATCACAAAACAAAGTAAATCCAGCGCCCTTTCTTTCAGGCACCAACCTTTTCCTTTCTATTAATTTTCTTTCTATTAATAAATATGCAATCAATAAAATCAATCACAAAACTAAGTGGTAGAACTTTTCTTTCTATTAATTTTTTTATTTTTCAGGCACCAACCTTTTCCTTTTTATCCATTTTTGCTTGCCCAGTTTTTATTCTTTATTTTTCGTATCTTTTTCGATTTATGTTCGTAATTTTTCGATTTTTTTTATAAAACAAATGCAATTGTTCACGACTCAAACATAAGTATAAGTACAGACTCGATCCAAAAACAACTTAAAACAGTTAAGCAAAGACTCTAAAAATATAAAGAAAGCAAGAAAGATAGTAAAACAGCATAAACTCCTCCTCGGTACGGTAAATCCTCTCCCCACACTTGAACATCGCATTGTCCTCAATGCAGCAAAAGAGGACCTCATAAAAATAGGGAAGAGGGGGAAATACCGCAATCACTCCTCATTGTTGACCCCCCTGGTCGCGGTCGAGATATGAAGTCGCGATCGAGACTTGTTTCGGAAATTTTTTCGCAAAGTGAGTTACCATCGTCTCGGTCGAGACATTTATAGTCGCGGTCGAGACTTCTTCTCGGGGGCGAATTCTTGATCGAGACCCTGTAGTCGCGATCGCGACTTGAGTGATATCGGGAGATTTTTTCTGTTTTACTCCTCCAATGGCTTTCTTTCTGCTAAAAACAGCAAAACAAACACTTGGGATTAAGGTTAGTCGAAATCCCCTCGGGTTGCCTCCCGATCAGCGCCTTTGTTTAACGTCTTTGGCTCGACGTAACCTCGCTCCTTAGTTTTCTTTACTAGGCTCCTCAAGAGCTACCTCTTCTATTACCTCGTCGGAGAAACTTTCATTATACGGTTTTATCCGCTGACCATTTACCTTGAAAGTGTTGCTGTTGGTCTTATCAAAAAGCTACACCGCCCCATGAGGGAAGACTCGGGCTATGACATAGGGCCCGCTCCATCTAGACCGTAGTTTACATGGAAAGAGTTGAAGGCGCGAGTTATACAGTAGTACCTTGTCTCCCACATTGAAAGTCCTGCGTAGTATGTGTTTGTCATGCCACGCTTTTGTTTTCTCCTTGTATATTGTCACGTTCTCATACGCTTCGAGGCGTATTTCCTCCAACTCATGCAGTTGCAATTTTCGATGCTCCCCAACCTCATCTATCTCCATATTGCATTTCTGGACTGCCCACCATGCTCTCCACCGGTACGTGACATGACTTTACGAACACCAAGCGGTATGGGGACATCCCAATTGGCGTTTTGTATGCGGTGCGGTAGGCCCATAGTGCATCGTCGAGGCGGAGACTCCAGTCTTTCCTGTTTGGCGCAACTGTCTTTTCCAACACCCCCTTAATTTGCGGATTAGAGACCTCGGCTTGTCCATTACTTTGTGGTTGATACGCTGTGGAGATTCGCTGGGTCACTCCATATTTCTTGAGTAGAGCGCTGATCGTCTTATTCTTGAAATGAGTCCCCTGATCGCAAATATATTCTGTTTAAGGAACCCTGCAACTACTTTTGAATCACCAGTCCTGGTGGCTTTTGCTTCCACCCATTTGGAAACATAGTCCACCGCAAGTAATATATATAGATTCCCATTAGATTTAGGAAAAGGTCCCATAAAGTCTATCCCCCAAACATCAAAAATCTCACAAAAGACTAACGGTGTTTGTGGCATTTCATTCCTTCGGGATATTTTCACTACCCTTTGGCACCTATCACAAGTTTGACAAAAAAGCATAAGCATGTCAAGTACCTTCCTAGCAGTCTTATTGAGCCCGAAATGCCCCCCACATGCGTAAGAATGACAAAAAGAAAGGACAGATTGTACCTCATTATCCGGGAGGCATCGTCGAATTACCTTGTCCACGCAATGTTTCCATAAGTAGGGGTCATCCCACACATAGTATTTCGCCTCACTCTTGATTTTGTCGCGTTGAGCTTTGGTGCAGGTAGGAGGGAATTCCTTTCGAACTAGGTAGTTCACTATGTGTGCATACCATGGCGTGAAGGAGCGAAGGGTGAGCAATTCAGTTTCAGAGGCGTACCTGGTTGTTTCCGCGGAAGGGTCGCGATCGAGAACGGAGGGTCGCGATCGAGACTTTACCCCCGTGACCAAATCGTGATCGAGAGAACTGGGTCGGGATCGAGACATTTCAGCCGTGGACAAATCGCGATCGAGACACTTAAGTCGCGGTCGAGACATCTGTATCGTCTGGGCTGAAAGAATGTCGATTCGGCATAAGGACTCGTCCGGAAAATCGGCCAACCTCGGTCTCGCCTCATCACCACCATCATGAACCAGGCGACTAAGATGGTCAGCCACAGAATTCTCGGATCCCTTTTTATCCTGGATCTCTATGTCAAACTCACTTAATAATAAGACCCATCGGATGAGTCTAGGTTTTGATTCCTTCTTCGTCATGAGATAGCGGATGGCTGCATGATTAGTGTGGATGATCACTTTTACCCTGAGTAGATATTGTCTGAATTTGTCGAGGGCGTACACCACAACTAGCAACTCTTTCTCGGTGGTGGAGTAGTTCTTTTGGGCCCCACTTAGTGTCATTGACGCGTAGTAGATAACGTGCATTGCTCTCCCCACTTTCTGGCCTAAAACAGGTCCCACAACATAATCGCTAGCATCACACATGATCTCGAATGGTAGAGATCAATCCAGCGCCTTGATGATAGGCGCATCAGTGAGGTGCGATTTCAAGGTATTAACGCAAGCTTACAATCGTCATTGAAGGAAAAATTTACCTCCTTCTTCAACAGCTCACAAAGCGGTGTCGAGATCTTGGAAAAATCCTTTATAAACCTGCGATAAAACCCTGCATGGCCAAGAAAAGAACGAACTTCGTGCACATTAGTAGGATAAGGTAAAGACTGAATTACGTCAATCTTTGCCTTATCGACCTCAATCCTTTAGAGGATACAATGTGACCCAAAACAATACCGTGATTCACCATAAAATGACACTTTTGAGAATTTAACACTAAATTGGTTTCTACACATCTTTGTAGCACAAGTTTCAAATTATTCAAACAAGCTCAAATGAATCACCATGGACTGTAAAGTCATCCATAAACACCTCAATAAAGTTCTCAATATATTCGGAGAAGATACTTACCATACATCGCTGAAATGTACCTGGTGCATTGCAAAGTCCGAATGGCATTCTGCAGTATGCGAAGGTGCCAAAAGGACATGTGAAAGTAGTCTTCTCCTGGTCTTCCGGTGATATGGCCACTTGGAAGTACCCCGAGTATCCGTCGAGGAAACAATAATATGCGTGACCTGCAAGGCGTTCTAGCATTTGATTGATAAAGGGGAGAGGAAAGTGATCCTTACGAGTTACCGCGTTCATCTTGCGGTAATCGATGCAAACACTCCATCCATTATGCGTTCTTTGAGGCACCATTTCACCATCCTCGCTCTCCACTACGGTAATCCCTCCTTTCTTCTTAACCATCTGAGTCGGGCTGACCCACCGGCTATCCGAGATTGGATAGATTATATCGGCCGATAATAATTTCAGCACCTCTTTCTTTACTACTTCCATCATTGGAGGGTTTAATCGCCGCTGGGGTTGTCGGCTTGGCTTAGCTCCTTCCTCTAGTAAGATCTTGTGCATGCATGTAGAAGGGCTTATTCCCTTGATATCAGCGATGGACTAACCTAGCGCTGTGATGTTGCTCTTTAGGACCTCCACCAATCTTTCTTCCCGCTCCTGGCCGAGAGCACTCGAGATGATGACCGATAACGTGCTTCCTTCGCCGAGAAAGGCATACTTCAGTTGCGGAGGTAGCTCTTGTAGCTCAATGGTGGGTGCATGCACAATAGAAGGGATCCGTTTCTCGCTCGGAAATGTAAGTAACGTGGGCCCACCGGCCAAAAGAGTACCTGGAGTATCAAACTCAACTAGGACCTCATTCACATCAGCAGATAATATAATGCCATCCTCCTTAGAGCTTACAATGCTATTTTCTACAACAGATTGAAGTGAGTCAATCCCACACACATCAAAAACTTCCTGCATAATAGGGTTAATCGAATCTATAGATAAAGCAGAATCATCATTCGTAGGGTATTTCATAGCCTCAAATATCTTAAAGCTAACTACATCTCCATCGAACTCAAGTGTAAGCACCCCACTTGCGTAATCTAACTTAGTATTGGCCGTTCTCATGAATGGTCTACCCAGGAGGGTAGTCGCAGATTGGTTATCATGCCCCATATCTAGTACATAAAAATCAGCAGGAAATATTAAATTATAAACCATCACCAAGACATCCTCGATTATCCCTTTCGGGTGAACCATTGACCTGTCGGCTAGCTGGATCACAATCCCTGTATCAGATAAAGGTCCTAATCCTAGCAATTCATATAAAGAGAATGGCATAACGTTAATAGAAGCTCCTAGATCTAGCATGGCCTTACTAATCTTCTTCTCACCGATAATGCAAGGGATACTAACCATCCCTGGGTCTGAGCACTTCTTTGCTATCTTTTGCATAATGGTTGTGGACACTCTTTCGCTCACCTGTACCTTTTGGTTACCTTTCAACTTCTGGTTTCTCTTGATGGTGCAGAGCTCCATCAAGAATTTAGCGTAACGAGGAACACTTTTAACGAGGTTTAGCAAACGGATGTTTACCTCACACTTACTGAATGTTTCGAAGAGTTCTTTGTCATTTGCAGGTCTGCGTGTGTCCCTAAAGGCTTCTGGGAAGGGTGCAGGTGGTTTTTGGCATACAATAGAGGGAAGTTAGGCCTCACATAGTCCTCTTGTCATAGCTTGAAATCACCTCGGTCCTCATATTCATCCTCAACGTGTACTACAGGCGAGTCGCGGTCGATGTCACAGGGTCGCGGTCGAGATGTTGAAGCTCCTGGCGAAATGGGACAGAGTCGCGGTCGAGACATTTTTTGGAAAAATTTTCAGAACCCAAATCACCGTCACCTCGGTCGAGACAATCGGGTCGCGATCGCGACTTCTCCACGGGGTCAAAGTCTCGGTCGAGACTTTCTTGTCTCGGTCGCGACTTTTGCTCGACCTCTTTTTGCAACAGTTTTCCTCCTCCTTTCTCTTCGAGTTTTCGCCCGCTTCTTAATTCTACGGCGCTGATGTTTTCTCTCGGGTTTCTCTCGGTTTTCGTGAGGTTGGAAATGACTTCGTTTAATTGCCCAAATTTGTCTCGAGATTTCTGATGCTTGACTCGGTTGCTTGGGCATGAGATGCGAATTGTTTGGGTAGGGACTTTAACATTTCCTCCATAGATGGTTCCTCCGGTTTTGTTGGTATGGTGTGCGGTATTGGTTGTAGTTGCTCCTCTGGTTATAGTTGGTCTCATATCGAGGTCTGGAGGGACCAAATCCTCCCATAGCATGCACCTCAGCGATGGTTGGGTCTTGTAGTTGCGGGCATTCATCAGTATAATGACTCTCATTCTCGCAGATACCACATACCCTCGCTGGTTGTTGACTTCCACCGGCAATACTTTGTACCATGCTTTTCAATTCAGTGATCTCATCTTTCCACCGAGGCTCTCCGGAGCTCACAGCATTAGCTCCTCTCCTTTCATATGTTCTCCCGAAGCTTCTCGTTCCTTCCGCGATCTCGTTCAATCGTGCTCTAGCTTCGGCGGGAGTCAAATTCAGCACACTCCCATTACACGCAGCATCAACTAGTCTCTGCTCATTATCTAGCAATCCATTATAGAGGTGGGTCACCAAATCCTTCTCCTCAAACCCGTGAAACGGGCAACTCGCACACAGTCTCGCAAACTTTTCAACATAATCATACAACGTCTCAGCGTCCTGCTGTTCCACCATAGCTATCACCCTTTTCAATGCAACCGCCTTCTTGGATGGAAAATAATTATTGAGGAAGGCTTTGTGAAGCTTCTCCCATGTGTCGATGCTCCCGGTTGGAATCAAGTAATACCACTGGCGCGCGATATCTTTCAGCGTGAGACCGAAAGCTCTCATCTTTATTTGCTCATTGGTGATGTTACTCGGCTTACTCCAGCTGCAGATGTCGTGGAACTCACTTAGATGCATGATCGGGTCCTCCCCAACCAAGCTATGAAATTTCGGTAGCAAATTGATGAATCCGGTCTCTAGTTCGAAAGTAACGCCGTCATTCAGGGCAGACAACGTCACTCCTAAATGTTGTTGCCTCAGATCGGGGTCTGTAAGCTCTCACAACGTTTTGGCCTCCATTGATTCAATTACTAGATTCTGTAGAGATTTTTGCAGATTGTGTAGATGCGTCAGCTCTATCTATGGAATGAAATCAACAATTCTGAATTAGTAGCGCATGTGTGGACCATAAGATAGGTCCACACCAAGATAATACAAAGAGAAACAAACTATAACAGTTGGCTCCCCGACAACGGCGCCAAAATTTGACAGGCGTTAAACGGTCGTTGGCCCTATCAAAAATAATCCAACTAAAGTATCCACTAGTGAAGTGGTAAGTCGGAGTCGAGTCCCAAGGGAGCCACAACGATAGCTTAATTCAGTTTGTGTTACCAAATAGTAACTGGGGGTTTTTGGTTTGTAAACTAACTAACAATAATTAAAACGTGAATTGTTGGATTTTTGTAAACTATAACGATGGAAAGCTCACTCTTTTAGTATCAGCGCATTATTCTTATGGAAAGTTGATCATCAAATTCT
>NW_027366044.1:0-83418 GCF_046119375.1 Phyllobates terribilis
TGTGGACATTTACAATATTCATTGATTTTTGCCATTGAAAAACATGTTTTTCATATACCAGAAATGTGTGAAGCTACTGACTGAATGAAAGATATTACTGTTTGTGCATTTACATTATTCATTGATTTTTGCCATTGAAAAACATGTTTTTCATATACCAGAAATGTTTGAAGCTACTGACTGAATGAAGGAGCTGGCATCTCACTCTCTTTGAATCTTCTTTATCATGCTAGGATTAACAGGAAAAAGCTAAAAATTTCAGAATTGCACCGTGCAATGTGGAGATATTACTGTTTGTGCATTTACAATATTCATTGATTTTTGCCATTGAAAAACATGTTTTTCATATACCAGAAATGTTTGAAGCTACTGACTGAATGAAAGGAGCTGGCATCTCACTCTCTTTGAATCTTCTTTATCATGCTAGGATTAACAGGAAAAAGCTAAAAATTTCAGAATTGCACCGTGCAATGTGGAGATATTTACTGTTTGTGCATTTACAATATTCATTGATTTTTGCCATTGAAAAACATGTTTTTCATATACCAGAAATGTTTGAAGCTACTGACTGAATGAAAGGAGCTGGCATCTCACTCTCTTTGAATCTTCTTTATCATGCTAGGATTAACAGGAAAAAGCAAAAAATTTCAGAATTGCACCTTGCAATGTGGAGATATTACTGTTTGTGCATTTACAATATTCATTGATTTTTGCCATTGAAAAACATGTTTTTCATATACCAGAAATGTTTGAAGCTACTGACTGAATGAAAGGAGCTGGCATCTCACTCTCTTTGAATCTTCTTTATCATGCTAGGATTAACAGGAAAAAGCTAAAAATTTCAGAATTGCACCGTGCAATGTGGAGATATTACTGTTTGTGCATTTACAATATTCATTGATTTTTGCCATTGAAAAACATGTTTTTCATATACCAGAAATGTTTGAAGCTACTGACTGAATGAAAGGAGCTGGCATCTCACTCTCTTTGAATCTTCTTTATCATGCTAGGATTAGCAGGAAAAAGCAAAAAATTTCAGAATTGCACCTTGCAATGTGGAGATATTACTGTTTGTGCATTTACAATATTCATTGATTTTTGCCATTGAAAAACATGTTTTTCATATACCAGAAATGTTTGAAGCTACTGACTGAATGAAAGGAGCTGGCATCTCACTCTCTTTGAATCTTCTTTATCATGCTAGGATTAACAGGAAAAAGCAAAAAAATTTCAGACTTGCACCTTGCAATGTGGAGATATTACTGTTTGTGCATTTACAATATTCATTGATTTTTGCCATTGAAAAACATGTTTTTCATATACCAGAAATGTTTGAAGCTACTGACTGAATGAAAGGAGCTGGCATCTCACTCTCTTTGAATCTTCTTTATCATGCTAGGATTAACAGGAAAAAGCTAAAAATTTCAGAATTGCACCGTGCAATGTGGAGATATTACTGTTTGTGCATTTACAATATTCATTGATTTTTGCCATTGAAAAACATGTTTTTCATATACCAGAAATGTTTGAAGCTACTGACTGAATGAAAGGAGCTGGCATCTCACTCTCTTTGAATCTTCTTTATCATGCTAGGATTAGCAGGAAAAAGCAAAAATTTCAGAATTGCACCTTGCAATGTGGAGATATTACTGTTTGTGCATTTACAATATTCATTGATTTTTGCCATTGAAAAACATGTTTTTCATATACCAGAAATGTTTGAAGCTACTGACTGAATGAAAGGAGCTGGCATCTCACTCTCTTTGAATCTTCTTTATCATGCTAGGATTAACAGGAAAAAGCAAAAAATTTCAGAATTGCACCGTGCAATGTGGAGATATTACTGTTTGTGCATTTACAATATTCATTGATTTTTGCCATTGAAAAACATGTTTTTCATATACCAGAAATGTTTGAAGCTACTGACTGAATGAAAGGAGCTGGCATCTCACTCTCTTTGAATCTTCTTTATCATGCTAGGATTAGCAGGAAAAAGCAAAAAATTTCAGAATTGCACCTTGCAATGTGGAGATATTACTGTTTGTGCATTTACAATATTCATTGATTTTTGCCATTGAAAACATGTTTTTCATATACCAGAAATGTTTGAAGCTACTGACTGAATGAAACGAGCTGGCATCTCACTCTCTTTGAATCTTCTTTATCATGCTAGGATTAACAGGAAAAAGCTAAAAATTTCAGAATTGCACCGTGCAATGTGGAGATATTACTGTTTGTGCATTTACAATATTCATTGATTTTTGCCATTGAAAAACATGTTTTTCATATACCAGAAATGTTTGAAGCTACTGACTGAATGAAAGGAGCTGGCATCTCACTCTCTTTGAATCTTCTTTATCATGCTAGGATTAGCAGGAAAAAGCAAAAAATTTCAGAATTGCACCTTGCAATGTGGAGATATTACTGTTTGTGCATTTACAATATTCATTGATTTTTGCCATTGAAAAACATGTTTTTCATATACCAGAAATGTTTGAAGCTACTGACTGAATGAAAGGAGCTGGCATCTCACTCTCTTTGAATCTTCTTTATCATGCTAGGATTAACAGGAAAAAGCTAAAAATTTCAGAATTGCACCGTGCAATGTGGAGATATTACTGTTTGTGCATTTACAATATTCATTGATTTTTGCCATTGAAAAACATGTTTTTCATATACCAGAAATGTTTGAAGCTACTGACTGAATGAAAGGAGCTGGCATCTCACTCTCTTTGAATCTTCTTTATCATGCTAGGATTAACAGGAAAAAGCTAAAAATTTCAGAATTGCACCGTGCAATGTGGAGATATTACTGTTTGTGCATTTACAATATTCATTGATTTTTGCCATTGAAAAACATGTTTTTCATATACCAGAAATGTTTGAAGCTACTGACTGAATGAAAGGAGCTGGCATCTCACTCTCTTTGAATCTTCTTTATCATGCTAGGATTAGCAGGAAAAAGCAAAAAATTTCAGAATTGCACCTTGCAATGTGGAGATATTACTGTTTGTGCATTTACAATATTCATTGATTTTTGCCATTGAAAAACATGTTTTTCATATACCAGAAATGTTTGAAGCTACTGACTGAATGAAAGGAGCTGGCATCTCACTCTCTTTGAATCTTCTTTATCATGCTAGGATTAACAGGAAAAAGCAAAAAATTTCAGAATTGCACCTTGCAATGTGGAGATATTACTGTTTGTGCATTTACAATATTCATTGATTTTTGCCATTGAAAAACATGTTTTTCATATACCAGAAATGTTTGAAGCTACTGACTGAATGAAAGGAGCTGGCATCTCACTCTCTTTGAATCTTTTTTATCATGCTAGGATTAACAGGAAAAAGCTAAAAATTTCAGAATTGCACCGTGCAATGTGGAGATATTACTGTTTGTGCATTTACAATATTCATTGATTTTTGCCATTGAAAAACATGTTTTTCATATACCAGAAATGTTTGAAGCTACTGACTGAATGAAAGGAGCTGGCATCTCACTCTCTTTGAATCTTCTTTATCATGCTAGGATTAGCAGGAAAAAGCAAAAAATTTCAGAATTGCACCTTGCAATGTGGAGATATTACTGTTTGTGCATTTACAATATTCATTGATTTTTGCCATTGAAAAACATGTTTTTCATATACCAGAAATGTTTGAAGCTACTGACTGAATGAAAGGAGCTGGCATCTCACTCTCTTTGAATCTTCTTTATCATGCTAGGATTAACAGGAAAAAGCAAAAAATTTCAGAATTGCACCTTGCAATGTGGAGATATTACTGTTTGTGCATTTACAATATTCATTGATTTTTGCCATTGAAAAACATGTTTTTCATATACCAGAAATGTTTGAAGCTACTGACTGAATGAAAGGAGCTGGCATCTCACTCTCTTTGAATCTTCTTTATCATGCTAGGATTAACAGGAAAAAGCTAAAAATTTCAGAATTGCACCGTGCAATGTGGAGATATTACTGTTTGTGCATTTACAATATTCATTGATTTTTGCCATTGAAAAACATGTTTTTCATATACCAGAAATGTTTGAAGCTACTGACTGAATGAAAGGAGCTGGCATCTCACTCTCTTTGAATCTTCTTTATCATGCTAGGATTAGCAGGAAAAAGCAAAAAATTTCAGAATTGCACCTTGCAATGTGGAGATATTACTGTTTGTGCATTTACAATATTCATTGATTTTTGCCATTGAAAAACATGTTTTTCATATACCAGAAATGTTTGAAGCTACTGACTGAATGAAAGGAGCTGGCATCTCACTCTCTTTGAATCTTCTTTATCATGCTAGGATTAACAGGAAAAAGCAAAAAATTTCAGAATTGCACCGTGCAATGTGGAGATATTACTGTTTGTGCATTTACAATATTCATTGATTTTTGCCATTGAAAAACATGTTTTTCATATACCAGAAATGTTTGAAGCTACTGACTGAATGAAAGGAGCTGGCATCTCACTCTCTTTGAATCTTCTTTATCATGCTAGGATTAGCAGGAAAAAGCAAAAAATTTCAGAATTGCACCTTGCAATGTGGAGATATTACTGTTTGTGCATTTACAATATTCATTGATTTTTGCCATTGAAAAACATGTTTTTCATATACCAGAAATGTTTGAAGCTACTGACTGAATGAAAGGAGCTGGCATCTCACTCTCTTTGAATCTTCTTTATCATGCTAGGATTAACAGGAAAAAGCTAAAAATTTCAGAATTGCACCGTGCAATGTGGAGATATTACTGTTTGTGCATTTACAATATTCATTGATTTTTGCCATTGAAAAACATGTTTTTCATATACCAGAAATGTTTGAAGCTACTGACTGAATGAAAGGAGCTGGCATCTCACTCTCTTTGAATCTTCTTTATCATTCTAGGATTAGCAGGAAAAAGCAAAAAATTTCAGAATTGCACCTTGCAATGTGGAGATATTACTGTTTGTGCATTTACAATATTCATTGATTTTTGCCATTGAAAAAACATGTTTTTCATATACCAGAAATGTTTGAAGCTACTGACTGAATGAAAGGAGCTGGCATCTCACTCTCTTTGAATCTTCTTTATCATGCTAGGATTAACAGGAAAAAGCTAAAAATTTCAGAATTGCACCGTGCAATGTGGAGATATTACTGTTTGTGCATTTACAATATTCATTGATTTTTGCCATTGAAAAACATGTTTTTCATATACCAGAAATGTTTGAAGCTACTGACTGAATGAAAGGAGCTGGCATCTCACTCTCTTTGAATCTTCTTTATCATGCTAGGATTAACAGGAAAAAGCAAAAAATTTCAGAATTGCACCGTGCAATGTGGAGATATTACTGTTTGTGCATTTACAATATTCATTGATTTTTGCCATTGAAAAACATGTTTTTCATATACCAGAAATGTTTGAAGCTACTGACTGAATGAAAGGAGCTGGCATCTCACTCTCTTTGAATCTTCTTTATCATGCTAGGATTAACAGGAAAAAGCAAAAAATTTCAGAATTGCACCTTGCAATGTGGAGATATTACTGTTTGTGCATTTACAATATTCATTGATTTTTGCCATTGAAAAACATGTTTTTCATATACCAGAAATGTTTGAAGCTACTGACTGAATGAAAGGAGCTGGCATCTCACTCTCTTTGAATCTTCTTTATCATGCTAGGATTAACAGGAAAAAGCAAAAAATTTCAGAATTGCACCTTGCAATGTGGAGATATTACTGTTTGTGCATTTACAATATTCATTGATTTTTGCCATTGAAAAACATGTTTTTCATATACCAGAAATGTTTGAAGCTACTGACTGAATGAAAGGAGCTGGCATCTCACTCTCTTTGAATCTTCTTTATCATGCTAGGATTAGCAGGAAAAAGCAAAAAATTTCAGAATTGCACCTTGCAATGTGGAGATATTACTGTTTGTGCATTTACAATATTCATTGATTTTTGCCATTGAAAAACATGTTTTTCATATACCAGAAATGTTTGAAGCTACTGACTGAATGAAAGGAGCTGGCATCTCACTCTGAATCTTCTTTATCATGCTAGGATTAACAGGAAAAAGCAAAAAATTTCAGAATTGCACCTTGCAATGTGGAGATATTACTGTTTGTGCATTTACAATATTCATTGATTTTTGCCATTGAAAAACATGTTTTTCATATACCAGAAATGTTTGAAGCTACTGACTGAATGAAAGGAGCTGGCATCTCACTCTCTTTGAATCTTCTTTATCATGCTAGGATTAACAGGAAAAAGCTAAAAATTTCAGAATTGCACCGTGCAATGTGGAGATATTACTGTTTGTGCATTTACAATATTCATTGATTTTTGCCATTGAAAACATGTTTTTCATATACCAGAAATGTTTGAAGCTACTGACTGAATGAAAGGAGCTGGCATCTCACTCTCTTTGAATCTTCTTTATCATGCTAGGATTAGCAGGAAAAAGCAAAAATTTTCAGAATTGCACCTTGCAATGTGGAGATATTACTGTTTGTGCATTTACAATATTCATTGATTTTTGCCATTGAAAAACATGTTTTTCATATACCAGAAATGTTTGAAGCTACTGACTGAATGAAAGGAGCTGGCATCTCACTCTCTTTGAATCTTCTTTATCATGCTAGGATTAACAGGAAAAAGCTAAAAATTTCAGAATTGCACCGTGCAATGTGGAGATATTACTGTTTGTGCATTTACAATATTCATTGATTTTTGCCATTGAAAAACATGTTTTTCATATACCAGAAATGTTTGAAGCTACTGACTGAATGAAAGGAGCTGGCATCTCACTCTCTTTGAATCTTCTTTATCATGCTAGGATTAGCAGGAAAAAGCAAAAAATTTCAGAATTGCACCTTGCAATGTGGAGATATTACTGTTTGTGCATTTACAATATTCATTGATTTTTGCCATTGAAAAACATGTTTTTCATATACCAGAAATGTTTGAAGCTACTGACTGAATGAAAGGAGCTGGCATCTCACTCTCTTTGAATCTTCTTTATCATGCTAGGATTAGCAGGAAAAAGCTAAAAATTTCAGAATTGCACCGTGCAATGTGGAGATATTACTGTTTGTGCATTTACAATATTCATTGATTTTTGCCATTGAAAAACATGTTTTTCATATACCAGAAATGTTTGAAGCTACTGACTGAATGAAAGGAGCTGGCATCTCACTCTCTTTGAATCTTCTTTATCATGCTAGGATTAGCAGGAAAAAGCAAAAAATTTCAGAATTGCACCTTGCAATGTGGAGATATTACTGTTTGTGCATTTACAATATTCATTGATTTTTGCCATTGAAAAACATGTTTTTCATATACCAGAAATGTTTGAAGCTACTGACTGAATGAAAGGAGCTGGCATCTCACTCTCTTTGAATCTTCTTTATCATGCTAGGATTAACAGGAAAAAGCTAAAAATTTCAGAATTGCACCGTGCAATGTGGAGATATTACTGTTTGTGCATTTACAATATTCATTGATTTTTGCCATTGAAAAACATGTTTTTCATATACCAGAAATGTTTGAAGCTACTGACTGAATGAAAGGAGCTGGCATCTCACTCTCTTTGAATCTTCTTTATCATGCTAGGATTAGCAGGAAAAAGCAAAAAATTTCAGAATTGCACCTTGCAATGTGGAGATATTACTGTTTGTGCATTTACAATATTCATTGATTTTTGCCATTGAAAAACATGTTTTTCATATACCAGAAATGTTTGAAGCTACTGACTGAATGAAAGGAGCTGGCATCTCACTCTCTTTGAATCTTCTTTATCATGCTAGGATTAACAGGAAAAAGCTAAAAATTTCAGAATTGCACCGTGCAATGTGGAGATATTACTGTTTGTGCATTTACAATATTCATTGATTTTTGCCATTGAAAAACATGTTTTTCATATACCAGAAATGTTTGAAGCTACTGACTGAATGAAAGGAGCTGGCATCTCACTCTCTTTGAATCTTCTTTATCATGCTAGGATTAGCAGGAAAAAGCAAAAAATTCAGAATTGCACCTTGCAATGTGGAGATATTACTGTTTGTGCATTTACAATATTCATTGATTTTTGCCATTGAAAAACATGTTTTTCATATACCAGAAATGTTTGAAGCTACTGACTGAATGAAAGGAGCTGGCATCTCACTCTCTTTGAATCTTCTTTATCATGCTAGGATTAACAGGAAAAAGCAAAAAATTTCAGAATTGCACCTTGCAATGTGGAGATATTACTGTTTGTGCATTTACAATATTCATTGATTTTTGCCATTGAAAAACATGTTTTTCATATACCAGAAATGTTTGAAGCTACTGACTGAATGAAAGGAGCTGGCATCTCACTCTCTTTGAATCTTCTTTATCATGCTAGGATTAACAGGAAAAAGCTAAAAATTTCAGAATTGCACCGTGCAATGTGGAGATATTACTGTTTGTGCATTTACAATATTCATTGATTTTTGCCATTGAAAAACATGTTTTTCATATACCAGAAATGTTTGAAGCTACTGACTGAATGAAAGGAGCTGGCATCTCACTCTCTTTGAATCTTCTTTATCATGCTAGGATTAACAGGAAAAAGCTAAAATTTCAGAATTGCACCGTGCAATGTGGAGATATTACTGTTTGTGCATTTACAATATTCATTGATTTTTGCCATTGAAAAACATGTTTTTCATATACCAGAAATGTTTGAAGCTACTGACTGAATGAAAGGAGCTGGCATCTCACTCTCTTTGAATCTTCTTTATCATGCTAGGATTAGCAGGAAAAAGCAAAAAATTTCAGAATTGCACCTTGCAATGTGGAGATATTACTGTTTGTGCATTTACAATATTCATTGATTTTTGCCATTGAAAAACGTTTTTCATATACCAGAAATGTTTGAAGCTACTGACTGAATGAAAGGAGCTGGCATCTCACTCTCTTTGAATCTTCTTTATCATGCTAGGATTAACAGGAAAAAGCTAAAAATTTCAGAATTGCACCGTGCAATGTGGAGATATTACTGTTTGTGCATTTACAATATTCATTGATTTTTGCCATTGAAAAACATGTTTTTCATATACCAGAAATGTTTGAAGCTACTGACCGAATGAAAGGAGCTGGCATCTCACTCTCTTTGAATCTTCTTTATCATGCTAGGATTAGCAGGAAAAAGCAAAAAATTTCAGAATTGCACCTTGCAATGTGGAGATATCACTGTTTGTGCATTTACAATATTCATTGATTTTTGCCATTGAAAAACATGTTTTTCATATACCAGAAATGTTTGAAGCTACTGACTGAATGAAAGGAGCTGGCATCTCACTCTCTTTGAATCTTCTTTATCATGCTAGGATTAGCAGGAAAAAGCAAAAAATTTCAGAATTGCACCTTGCAATGTGGAGATATTACTGTTTGTGCATTTACAATATTCATTGATTTTTGCCATTGAAAAACATGTTTTTCATATACCAGAAATGTTTGAAGCTACTGACTGAATGAAAGGAGCTGGCATCTCACTCTCTTTGAATCTTCTTTATCATGCTAGGATTAACAGGAAAAAGCAAAAAATTTCAGAATTGCACCTTGCAATGTGGAGATATTACTGTTTGTGCATTTACAATATTCATTGATTTTTGCCATTGAAAAACATGTTTTTCATATACCAGAAATGTTTGAAGCTACTGACTGAATGAAAGGAGCTGGCATCTCACTCTCTTTGAATCTTCTTTATCATGCTAGGATTAACAGGAAAAAGCTAAAAATTTCAGAATTGCACCGTGCAATGTGGAGATATTACTGTTTGTGCATTTACAATATTCATTGATTTTTGCCATTGAAAAACATGTTTTTCATATACCAGAAATGTTTGAAGCTACTGACTGAATGACAGGAGCTGGCATCTCACTCTCTTTGAATCTTCTTTATCATGCTAGGATTAACAGGAAAAAGCTAAAAATTTCAGAATTGCACCGTGCAATGTGGAGATATTACTGTTTGTGCATTTACAATATTCATTGATTTTTGCCATTGAAAAACATGTTTTTCATATACCAGAAATGTTTGAAGCTACTGACTGAATGAAAGGAGCTGGCATCTCACTCTCTTTGAATCTTCTTTATCATGCTAGGATTAGCAGGAAAAAGCAAAAAATTTCAGAATTGCACCTTGCAATGTGGAGATATTACTGTTTGTGCATTTACAATATTCATTGATTTTTGCCATTGAAAAACATGTTTTTCATATACCAGAAATGTTTGAAGCTACTGACTGAATGAAAGGAGCTGGCATCTCACTCTCTTTGAATCTGCTTTATCATGCTAGGATTAACAGGAAAAAGCAAAAAATTTCAGAATTGCACCTTGCAATGTGGAGATATTACTGTTTGTGCATTTACAATATTCATTGATTTTTGCCATTGAAAAACATGTTTTTCATATACCAGAAATGTTTGAAGCTACTGACTGAATGAAAGGAGCTGGCATCTCACTCTCTTTGAATCTTCTTTATCATGCTAGGATTAGCAGGAAAAAGCAAAAAATTTCAGAATTGCACCTTGCAATGTGGAGATATTACTGTTTGTGCATTTACAATATTCATTGATTTTTGCCATTGAAAAACATGTTTTTCATATACCAGAAATGTTTGAAGCTACTGACTGAATGAAAGGAGCTGGCATCTCACTCTCTTTGAATCTTCTTTATCATGCTAGGATTAACAGGAAAAAGCTAAAAATTTCAGAATTGCACCGTGCAATGTGGAGATATTACTGTTTGTGCATTTACAATATTCATTGATTTTTGCCATTGAAAAACATGTTTTTCATATACCAGAAATGTTTGAAGCTACTGACTGAATGAAAGGAGCTGGCATCTCACTCTCTTTGAATCTTCTTTATCATGCTAGGATTAGCAGGAAAAAGCAAAAAATTTCAGAATTGCACCTTGCAATGTGGAGATATTACTGTTTGTGCATTTACAATATTCATTGATTTTTGCCATTGAAAAACATGTTTTTCATATACCAGAAATGTTTGAAGCTACTGACTGAATGAAAGGAGCTGGCATCTCACTCTCTTTGAATCTTCTTTATCATGCTAGGATTAGCAGGAAAAAGCAAAAAATTTCAGAATTGCACCTTGCAATGTGGAGATATTACTGTTTGTGCATTTACAATATTCATTGATTTTTGCCATTGAAAAACATGTTTTTCATATACCAGAAATGTTTGAAGCTACTGACTGAATGAAAGGAGCTGGCATCTCACTCTCTTTGAATCTTCTTTATCATGCTAGGGATTAACAGGAAAAAGCTAAAAATTTCAGAATTGCACCGTGCAATGTGGAGATATTACTGTTTGTGCATTTACAATATTCATTGATTTTTGCCATTGAAAAACATGTTTTTCATATACCAGAAATGTTTGAAGCTACTGACTGAATGAAAGGAGCTGGCATCTCACTCTCTTTGAATCTTCTTTATCATGCTAGGATTAGCAGGAAAAAGCAAAAAATTTCAGAATTGCACCTTGCAATGTGGAGATATTACTGTTTGTGCATTTACAATATTCATTGATTTTTGCCATTGAAAAACATGTTTTTCATATACCAGAAATGTTTGAAGCTACTGACTGAATGAAAGGAGCTGGCATCTCACTCTCTTTGAATCTTCTTTATCATGCTAGGATTAACAGGAAAAAGCAAAAAATTTCAGAATTGCACCGTGCAATGTGGAGATATTACTGTTTGTGCATTTACAATATTCATTGATTTTTGCCATTGAAAAACATGTTTTTCATATACCAGAAATGTTTGAAGCTACTGACTGAATGAAAGGAGCTGGCATCTCACTCTCTTTGAATCTTCTTTATCATGCTAGGATTAGCAGGAAAAAGCAAAAAATTTCAGAATTGCACCTTGCAATGTGGAGATATTACTGTTTGTGCATTTACAATATTCATTGATTTTTGCCATTGAAAAACATGTTTTTCATATACCAGAAATGTTTGAAGCTACTGACTGAATGAAAGGAGCTGGCATCTCACTCTCTTTGAATCTTCTTTATCATGCTAGGATTAACAGGAAAAAGCTAAAAATTTCAGAATTGCACCGTGCAATGTGGAGATATTACTGTTTGTGCATTTACAATATTCATTGATTTTTGCCATTGAAAAACATGTTTTTCATATACCAGAAATGTTTGAAGCTACTGACTGAATGAAAGGAGCTGGCATCTCACTCTCTTTGAATCTTCTTTATCATGCTAGGATTAGCAGGAAAAAGCAAAAAATTTCAGAATTGCACCTTGCAATGTGGAGATATTACTGTTTGTGCATTTACAATATTCATTGATTTTTGCCATTGAAAAACATGTTTTTCATATACCAGAAATGTTTGAAGCTTCTGACTGAATGAAAGGAGCTGGCATCTCACTCTGAATCTTCTTTATCATGCTAGGATTAACAGGAAAAAGCAAAAAATTTCAGAATTGCACCTTGCAATGTGGAGATATTACTGTTTGTGCATTTACAATATTCATTGATTTTTGCCATTGAAAAACATGTTTTTCATATACCAGAAATGTTTGAAGCTACTGACTGAATGAAAGGAGCTGGCATCTCACTCTCTTTGAATCTTCTTTATCATGCTAGGATTAACAGGAAAAAGCAAAAAATTTCAGAATTGCACCTTGCAATGTGGAGATATTACTGTTTGTGCATTTACAATATTCATTGATTTTTGCCATTGAAAAACATGTTTTTCATATACCAGAAATGTTTGAAGCTACTGACTGAATGAAAGGAGCTGGCATCTCACTCTCTTTGAATCTTCTTTATCATGCTAGGATTAACAGGAAAAAGCTAAAAATTTCAGAATTGCACCGTGCAATGTGGAGATATTACTGTTTGTGCATTTACAATATTCATTGATTTTTGCCATTGAAAAACATGTTTTTCATATACCAGAAATGTTTGAAGCTACTGACTGAATGAAAGGAGCTGGCATCTCACTCTCTTTGAATCTTCTTTATCATGCTAGGATTAACAGGAAAAAGCTAAAAATTTCAGAATTGCACCGTGCAATGTGGAGATATTACTGTTTGTGCATTTACAATATTCATTGATTTTTGCCATTGAAAAACATGTTTTTCATATACCAGAAATGTTTGAAGCTACTGACTGAATGAAAGGAGCTGGCATCTCACTCTCTTTGAATCTTCTTTATCATGCTAGGATTAGCAGGAAAAAGCAAAAAATTTCAGAATTGCACCTTGCAATGTGGAGATATTACTGTTTGTGCATTTACAATATTCATTGATTTTTGCCATTGAAAAACGTTTTTCATATACCAGAAATGTTTGAAGCTACTGACTGAATGAAAGGAGCTGGCATCTCACTCTCTTTGAATCTTCTTTATCATGCTAGGATTAACAGGAAAAATCTAAAAATTTCAGAATTGCACCGTGCAATGTGGAGATATTACTGTTTGTGCATTTACAATATTCATTGATTTTTGCCATTGAAAAACATGTTTTTCATATACCAGAAATGTTTGAAGCTACTGACTGAATGAAAGGAGCTGGCATCTCACTCTCTTTGAATCTTCTTTATCATGCTAGGATTAGCAGGAAAAAGCAAAAAATTTCAGAATTGCACCTTGCAATGTGGAGATATTACTGTTTGTGCATTTACAATATTCATTGATTTTTGCCATTGAAAAACATGTTTTTCATATACCAGAAATGTTTGAAGCTACTGACTGAATGAAAGGAGCTGGCATCTCACTCTCTTTGAATCTTCTTTATCATGCTAGGATTAGCAGGAAAAAGCAAAAAATTTCAGAATTGCACCTTGCAATGTGGAGATATTACTGTTTGTGCATTTACAATATTCATTGATTTTTGCCATTGAAAAACATGTTTTTCATATACCAGAAATGTTTGAAGCTACTGACTGAATGAAAGGAGCTGGCATCTCACTCTCTTTGAATCTTCTTGATCATGCTAGGATTAACAGGAAAAAGCAAAAAATTTCAGAATTGCACCTTGCAATGTGGAGATATTACTGTTTGTGCATTTACAATATTCATTGATTTTTGCCATTGAAAAACATGTTTTTCATATACCAGAAATGTTTGAAGCTACTGACTGAATGAAAGGAGCTGGCATTTCACTCTCTTTGAATCTTCTTTATCATGCTAGGATTAACAGGAAAAAGCTAAAAATTTCAGAATTGCACCGTGCAATGTGGAGATATTACTGTTTGTGCATTTACAATATTCATTGATTTTTGCCATTGAAAAACATGTTTTTCATATACCAGAAATGTTTGAAGCTACTGACTGAATGAAAGGAGCTGGCATCTCACTCTCTTTGAATCTTCTTTATCATGCTAGGATTAACAGGAAAAAGCTAAAAATTTCAGAATTGCACCGTGCAATGTGGAGATATTACTGTTTGTGCATTTACAATATTCATTGATTTTTGCCATTGAAAAACATGTTTTTCATATACCAGAAATGTTTGAAGCTACTGACTGAATGAAAGGAGCTGGCATCTCACTCTCTTTGAATCTTCTTTATCATGCTAGGATTAGCAGGAAAAAGCAAAAAATTTCAGAATTGCACCTTGCAATGTGGAGATATTACTGTTTGTGCATTTACAATATTCATTGATTTTTGCCATTGAAAAACATGTTTTTCATATACCAGAAATGTTTGAAGCTACTGACTGAATGAAAGGAGCTGGCATCTCACTCTCTTTGAATCTTCTTTATCATGCTAGGATTAACAGGAAAAAGCAAAAAATTTCAGAATTGCACCTTGCAATGTGGAGATATTACTGTTTGTGCATTTACAATATTCATTGATTTTTGCCATTGAAAAACATGTTTTTCATATACCAGAAATGTTTGAAGCTACTGACTGAATGAAAGGAGCTGGCATCTCACTCTCTTTGAATCTTCTTTATCATGCTAGGATTAGCAGGAAAAAGCAAAAAATTTCAGAATTGCACCTTGCAATGTGGAGATATTACTGTTTGTGCATTTACAATATTCATTGATTTTTGCCATTGAAAAACATGTTTTTCATATACCAGAAATGTTTGAAGCTACTGACTGAATGAAAGGAGCTGGCATCTCACTCTCTTTGAATCTTCTTTATCATGCTAGGATTAACAGGAAAAAGCTAAAAATTTCAGAATTGCACCGTGCAATGTGGAGATATTACTGTTTGTGCATTTACAATATTCATTGATTTTTGCCATTGAAAAACATGTTTTTCATATACCAGAAATGTTTGAAGCTACTGACTGAATGAAAGGAGCTGGCATCTCACTCTCTTTGAATCTTCTTTATCATGCTAGGATTAGCAGGAAAAAGCAAAAAATTTCAGAATTGCACCTTGCAATGTGGAGATATTACTGTTTGTGCATTTACAATATTCATTGATTTTTGCCATTGAAAAACATGTTTTTCATATACCAGAAATGTTTGAAGCTACTGACTGAATGAAAGGAGCTGGCATCTCACTCTCTTTGAATCTTCTTTATCATGCTAGGATTAGCAGGAAAAAGCAAAAAATTTCAGAATTGCACCTTGCAATGTGGAAATATTACTGTTTGTGCATTTACAATATTCATTGATTTTTGCCATTGAAAAACATGTTTTTCATATACCAGAAATGTTTGAAGCTACTGACTGAATGAAAGGAGCTGGCATCTCACTCTCTTTGAATCTTCTTTATCATGCTAGGATTAACAGGAAAAAGCTAAAAATTTCAGAATTGCACCGTGCAATGTGGAGATATTACTGTTTGTGCATTTACAATATTCATTGATTTTTGCCATTGAAAAACATGTTTTTCATATACCAGAAATGTTTGAAGCTACTGACTGAATGAAAGGAGCTGGCATCTCACTCTCTTTGAATCTTCTTTATCATGCTAGGATTAGCAGGAAAAAGCAAAAAATTTCAGAATTGCACCTTGCAATGTGGAGATATTACTGTTTGTGCATTTACAATATTCATTGATTTTTGCCATTGAAAAACATGTTTTTCATATACCAGAAATGTTTGAAGCTGCTGACTGAATGAAAGGAGCTGGCATCTCACTCTCTTTGAATCTTCTTTATCATGCTAGGATTAACAGGAAAAAGCTAAAAATTTCAGAATTGCACCGTGCAATGTGGAGATATTACTGTTTGTGCATTTACAATATTCATTGATTTTTGCCATTGAAAAACATGTTTTTCATATACCAGAAATGTTTGAAGCTACTGACTGAATGAAAGGAGCTGGCATCTCACTCTCTTTGAATCTTCTTTATCATGCTAGGATTAGCAGGAAAAAGCAAAAAATTTCAGAATTGCACCTTGCAATGTGGAGATATTACTGTTTGTGCATTTACAATATTCATTGATTTTTGCCATTGAAAAACATGTTTTTCATATACCAGAAATGTTTGAAGCTACTGACTGAATGAAAGGAGCTGGCATCTCACTCTCTTTGAATCTTCTTTATCATGCTAGGATTAACAGGAAAAAGCTAAAAATTTCAGAATTGCACCGTGCAATGTGGAGATATTACTGTTTGTGCATTTACAATATTCATTGATTTTTGCCATTGAAAAACATGTTTTTCATATACCAGAAATGTTTGAAGCTACTGACTGAATGAAAGGAGCTGGCATCTCACTCTCTTTGAATCTTCTTTATCATGCTAGGATTAGCAGGAAAAAGCAAAAAATTTCAGAATTGCACCTTGCAATGTGGAGATATTACTGTTTGTGCATTTACAATATTCATTGATTTTTGCCATTGAAAAACATGTTTTTCATATACCAGAAATGTTTGAAGCTACTGACTGAATGAAAGGAGCTGGCATCTCACTCTGAATCTTCTTTATCATGCTAGGATTAACAGGAAAAAGCAAAAAATTTCAGAATTGCACCTTGCAATGTGGAGATATTACTGTTTGTGCATTTACAATATTCATTGATTTTTGCCATTGAAAAACATGTTTTTCATATACCAGAAATGTTTGAAGCTACTGACTGAATGAAAGGAGCTGGCATCTCACTCTCTTTGAATCTTCTTTATCATGCTAGGATTAACAGGAAAAAGCTAAAAATTTCAGAATTGCACCGTGCAATGTGGAGATATTACTGTTTGTGCATTTACAATATTCATTGATTTTTGCCATTGAAAAACATGTTTTTCATATACCAGAAATGTTTGAAGCTACTGACTGAATAAAAGGAGCTGGCATCTCACTCTCTTTGAATCTTCTTTATCATGCTAGGATTAGCAGGAAAAAGCAAAAAATTTCAGAATTGCACCTTGCAATGTGGAGATATTACTGTTTGTGCATTTACAATATTCATTGATTTTTGCCATTGAAAAACATGTTTTTCATATACCAGAAATGTTTGAAGCTACTGACTGAATGAAAGGAGCTGGCATCTCACTCTCTTTGAATCTTCTTTATCATGCTAGGATTAACAGGAAAAAGCTAAAAATTTCAGAATTGCACCGTGCAATGTGGAGATATTACTGTTTGTGCATTTACAATATTCATTGATTTTTGCCATTGAAAAACATGTTTTTCATATACCAGAAATGTTTGAAGCTACTGACTGAATGAAAGGAGCTGGCATCTCACTCTCTTTGAATCTTCTTTATCATGCTAGGATTAGCAGGAAAAAGCAAAAAATTTCAGAATTGCACCTTGCAATGTGGAGATATTACTGTTTGTGCATTTACAATATTCATTGATTTTTGCCATTGAAAAACATGTTTTTCATATACCAGAAATGTTTGAAGCTACTGACTGAATGAAAGGAGCTGGCATCTCACTCTCTTTGAATCTTCTTTATCATGCTAGGATTAGCAGGAAAAAGCTAAAAATTTCAGAATTGCACCGTGCAATGTGGAGATATTACTGTTTGTGCATTTACAATATTCATTGATTTTTGCCATTGAAAAACATGTTTTTCATATACCAGAAATGTTTGAAGCTACTGACTGAATGAAAGGAGCTGGCATCTCACTCTCTTTGAATCTTCTTTATCATGCTAGGATTAGCAGGAAAAAGCAAAAAATTTCAGAATTGCACCTTGCAATGTGGAGATATTACTGTTTGTGCATTTACAATATTCATTGATTTTTGCCATTGAAAAACATGTTTTTCATATACCAGAAATGTTTGAAGCTACTGACTGAATGAAAGGAGCTGGCATCTCACTCTCTTTGAATCTTCTTTATCATGCTAGGATTAACAGGAAAAAGCTAAAAATTTCAGAATTGCACCTTGCAATGTGGAGATATTACTGTTTGTGCATTTACAATATTCATTGATTTTTGCCATTGAAAAACGTTTTTCATATACCAGAAATGTTTGAAGCTACTGACTGAATGAAAGGAGCTGGCATCTCACTCTCTTTGAATCTTCTTTATCATGCTAGGATTAACAGGAAAAAGCTAAAAATTTCAGAATTGCACCGTGCAATGTGGAGATATTACTGTTAGTGCATTTACAATATTCATTGATTTTTGCCATTGAAAAACATGTTTTTCATATACCAGAAATGTTTGAAGCTACTGACTGAATGAAAGGAGCTGGCATCTCACTCTCTTTGAATCTTCTTTATCATGCTAGGATTAGCAGGAAAATGCAAAAAATTTCAGAATTGCACCTTGCAATGTGGAGATATTACTGTTTGTGCATTTACAATATTCATTGATTTTTGCCATTGAAAAACATGTTTTTCATTTACCAGAAATGTTTGAAGCTACTGACTGAATGAAAGGAGCTGGCATCTCACTCTCTTTGAATCTTCTTTATCATGCTAGGATTAGCAGGAAAAAGCAAAAAATTTCAGAATTGCACCTTGCAATGTGGAGATATTACTGTTTGTGCATTTACAATATTCATTGATTTTTGCCATTGAAAAACATGTTTTTCATATACCAGAAATGTTTGAAGCTACTGACTGAATGAAAGGAGCTGGCATCTCACTCTCTTTGAATCTTCTTTGTCATGCTAGGATTAACAGGAAAAAGCAAAAAATTTCAGAATTGCACCTTGCAATGTGGAGATATTACTGTTTGTGCATTTACAATATTCATTGATTTTTGCCATTGAAAAACATGTTTTTCATATACCAGAAATGTTTGAAGCTACTGACTGAATGAAAGGAGCTGGCATCTCACTCTCTTTGAATCTTCTTTATCATGCTAGGATTAACAGGAAAAAGCTAAAAATTTCAGAATTGCACCGTGCAATGTGGAGATATTACTGTTTGTGCATTTACAATATTCATTGATTTTTGCCATTGAAAAACATGTTTTTCATATACCAGAAATGTTTGAAGCTACTGACTGAATGAAAGGAGCTGGCATCTCACTCTCTTTGAATCTTCTTTATCATGCTAGGATTAGCAGGAAAAAGCAAAAAATTTCAGAATTGCACCTTGCAATGTGGAGATATTACTGTTTGTGCATTTACAATATTCATTGATTTTTGCCATTGAAAAACATGTTTTTCATATACCAGAAATGTTTGAAGCTACTGACTGAATGAAAGGAGCTTGGCATCTCACTCTCTTTGAATCTTCTTTATCATGCTAGGATTAACAGGAAAAAGCAAAAAATTTCAGAATTGCCCCTTGCAATGTGGAGATATTACTGTTTGTGCATTTACAATATTCATTGATTTTTGCCATTGAAAAACATGTTTTTCATATACCAGAAATGTTTGAAGCTACTGACTGAATGAAAGGAGCTGGCATCTCACTCTCTTTGAATCTTCTTTATCATGCTAGGATTAACAGGAAAAAGCTAAAAATTTCAGAATTGCACCGTGCAATGTGGAGATATTACTGTTTGTGCATTTACAATATTCATTGATTTTTGCCATTGAAAAACATGTTTTTCATATACCAGAAATGTTTGAAGCTACTGACTGAATGAAAGGAGCTGGCATCTCACTCTCTTTGAATCTTCTTTATCATGCTAGGATTAGCAGGAAAAAGCAAAAAATTTCAGAATTGCACCTTGCAATGTGGAGATATTACTGTTTGTGCATTTACAATATTCATTGATTTTTGCCATTGAAAAACATGTTTTTCATATACCAGAAATGTTTGAAGCTACTGACTGAATGAAAGGAGCTGGCATCTCACTCTCTTTGAATCTTCTTTATCATGCTAGGATTAGCAGGAAAAAGCAAAAAATTTCAGAATTGCACCTTGCAATGTGGAGATATTACTGTTTGTGCATTTACAATATTCATTGATTTTTGCCATTGAAAAACATGTTTTTCATATACCAGAAATGTTTGAAGCTACTGACTGAATGAAAGGAGCTGGCATCTCACTCTCTTTGAATCTTCTTTATCATGCTAGGATTAACAGGAAAAAGCTAAAAATTTCAGAATTGCACCGTGCAATGTGGAGATATTACTGTTTGTGCATTTACAATATTCATTGATTTTTGCCATTGAAAAACATGTTTTTCATATACCAGAAATGTTTGAAGCTACTGACTGAATGAAAGGAGCTGGCATCTCACTCTCTTTGAATCTTCTTTATCATGCTAGGATTAGCAGGAAAAAGCAAAAAATTTCAGAATTGCACCTTGCAATGTGGAGATATTACTGTTTGTGCATTTACAATATTCATTGATTTTTGCCATTGAAAAACATGTTTTTCATATACCAGAAATGTTTGAAGCTACTGACTGAATGAAAGGAGCTGGCATCTCACTCTCTTTGAATCTTCTTTATCATGCTAGGATTAACAGGAAAAAGCTAAAAATTTCAGAATTGCACCGTGCAATGTGGAGATATTACTGTTTGTGCATTTACAATATTCATTGATTTTTGCCATTGAAAAACATGTTTTTCATATACCAGAAATGTTTGAAGCTACTGACTGAATGAAAGGAGCTGGCATCTCACTCTCTTTGAATCTTCTTTATCATGCTAGGATTAGCAGGAAAAAGCAAAAAATTTCAGAATTGCACCTTGCAATGTGGAGATATTACTGTTTGTGCATTTACAATATTCATTGATTTTTGCCATTGAAAAACATGTTTTTCATATACCAGAAATGTTTGAAGCTACTGACTGAATGAAAGGAGCTGGCATCTCACTCTCTTTGAATCTTCTTTATCATGCTAGGATTAACAGGAAAAAGCAAAAAATTTCAGAATTGCACCTTGCAATGTGGAGATATTACTGTTTGTGCATTTACAATATTCATTGATTTTTGCCATTGAAAAACATGTTTTTCATATACCAGAAATGTTTGAAGCTACTGACTGAATGAAAGGAGCTGGCATCTCACTCTCTTTGAATCTTCTTTATCATGCTAGGATTAGCAGGAAAAAGCAAAAAATTTCAGAATTGCACCTTGCAATGTGGAGATATTACTGTTTGTGCATTTACAATATTCATTGATTTTTGCCATTGAAAAACATGTTTTTCATATACCAGAAATGTTTGAAGCTACTGACTGAATGAAAGGAGCTGGCATCTCACTCTCTTTGAATCTTCTTTATCATGCTAGGATTAACAGGAAAAAGCTAAAAATTTCAGAATTGCACCGTGCAATGTGGAGATATTACTGTTTGTGCATTTACAATATTCATTGATTTTTGCCATTGAAAAACATGTTTTTCATATACCAGAAATGTTTGAAGCTACTGACTGAATGAAAGGAGCTGGCATCTCACTCTCTTTGAATCTTCTTTATCATGCTAGGATTAGCAGGAAAAAGCAAAAAATTTCAGAATTGCACCTTGCAATGTGGAGATATTACTGTTTGTGCATTTACAATATTCATTGATTTTTGCCATTGAAAAACATGTTTTTCATATACCAGAAATGTTTGAAGCTACTGACTGAATGAAAGGAGCTGGCATCTCACTCTCTTTGAATCTTCTTTATCATGCTAGGATTAGCAGGAAAAAGCAAAAAATTTCAGAATTGCACCTTGCAATGTGGAGATATTACTGTTTGTGCATTTACAATATTCATTGATTTTTGCCATTGAAAAACATGTTTTTCATATACCAGAAATGTTTGAAGCTACTGACTGAATGAAAGGAGCTGGCATCTCACTCTCTTTGAATCTTCTTTATCATGCTAGGATTAACAGGAAAAAGCTAAAAATTTCAGAATTGCACCGTGCAATGTGGAGATATTACTGTTTGTGCATTTACAATATTCATTGATTTTTGCCATTGAAAAACATGTTTTTCATATACCAGAAATGTTTGAAGCTACTGACTGAATGAAAGGAGCTGGCATCTCACTCTCTTTGAATCTTCTTTATCATGCTAGGATTAGCAGGAAAAAGCAAAAAATTTCAGAATTGCACCTTGCAATGTGGAGATATTACTGTTTGTGCATTTACAATATTCATTGATTTTTGCCATTGAAAAACATGTTTTTCATATACCAGAAATGTTTGAAGCTACTGACTGAATGAAAGGAGCTGGCATCTCACTCTCTTTGAATCTTCTTTATCATGCTAGGATTAACAGGAAAAAGCTAAAAATTTCAGAATTGCACGGTGCAATGTGGAGATATTACTGTTTGTGCATTTACAATATTCATTGATTTTTGCCATTGAAAAACATGTTTTTCATATACCAGAAATGTTTGAAGCTACTGACTGAATGAAAGGAGCTGGCATCTCACTCTCTTTGAATCTTCTTTATCATGCTAGGATTAGCAGGAAAAAGCAAAAAATTTCAGAATTGCACCTTGCAATGTGGAGATATTACTGTTTGTGCATTTACAATATTCATTGATTTTTGCCATTGAAAAACATGTTTTTCATATACCAGAAATGTTTGAAGCTACTGACTGAATGAAAGGAGCTGGCATCTCACTCTCTTTGAATCTTCTTTATCATGCTAGGATTAACAGGAAAAAGCTAAAAATTTCAGAATTGCACCGTGCAATGTGGAGATATTACTGTTTGTGCATTTACAATATTCATTGATTTTTGCCATTGAAAAACATGTTTTTCATATACCAGAAATGTTTGAAGCTACTGACTGAATGAAAGGAGCTGGCATCTCACTCTCTTTGAATCTTCTTTATCATGCTAGGATTAGCAGGAAAAAGCAAAAAATTTCAGAATTGCACCTTGCAATGTGGAGATATTACTGTTTGTGCATTTACAATATTCATTGATTTTTGCCATTGAAAAACATGTTTTTCATATACCAGAAATGTTTGAAGCTACTGACTGAATGAAAGGAGCTGGCATCTCACTCTCTTTGAATCTTCTTTATCATGCTAGGATTAACAGGAAAAAGCTAAAAATTTCAGAATTGCACCGTGCAATGTGGAGATATTACTGTTTGTGCATTTACAATATTCATTGATTTTTGCCATTGAAAAACATGTTTTTCATATACCAGAAATGTTTGAAGCTACTGACTGAATGAAAGGAGCTGGCATCTCACTCTCTTTGAATCTTCTTTATCATGCTAGGATTAGCAGGAAAAAGCAAAAAATTTCAGAATTGCACCTTGCAATGTGGAGATATTACTGTTTGTGCATTTACAATATTCATTGATTTTTGCCATTGAAAAACATGTTTTTCATATACCAGAAATGTTTGAAGCTACTGACTGAATGAAAGGAGCTGGCATCTCACTCTCTTTGAATCTTCTTTATCATGCTAGGATTAACAGGAAAAAGCTAAAAATTTCAGAATTGCACCGTGCAATGTGGAGATATTACTGTTTGTGCATTTACAATATTCATTGATTTTTGCCATTGAAAAACATGTTTTTCATATACCAGAAATGTTTGAAGCTACTGACTGAATGAAAGGAGCTGGCATCTCACTCTCTTTGAATCTTCTTTATCATGCTAGGATTAGCAGGAAAAAGCAAAAAATTTCAGAATTGCACCTTGAAATGTGGAGATATTACTGTTTGTGCATTTACAATATTCATTGATTTTTGCCATTGAAAAACATGTTTTTCATATACCAGAAATGTTTGAAGCTACTGACTGAATGAAAGGAGCTGGCATCTCACTCTCTTTGAATCTTCTTTATCATGCTAGGATTAGCAGGAAAAAGCAAAAAATTTCAGAATTGCACCTTGCAATGTGGAGATATTACTGTTTGTGCATTTACAATATTCATTGATTTTTGCCATTGAAAAACATGTTTTTCATATACCAGAAATGTTTGAAGCTACTGACTGAATGAAAGGAGCTGGCATCTCACTCTCTTTGAATCTTCTTTATCATGCTAGGATTAACAGGAAAAAGCTAAAAATTTCAGAATTGCACCGTGCAATGTGGAGATATTACTGTTTGTGCATTTACAATATTCATTGATTTTTGCCATTGAAAAACATGTTTTTCATATACCAGAAATGTTTGAAGCTACTGACTGAATGAAAGGAGCTGGCATCTCACTCTCTTTGAATCTTCTTTATCATGCTAGGATTAGCAGGAAAAAGCAAAAAATTTCAGAATTGCACCTTGCAATGTGGAGATATTACTGTTTGTGCATTTACAATATTCATTGATTTTTGCCATTGAAAAACATGTTTTTCATATACCAGAAATGTTTGAAGCTACTGACTGAATGAAAGGAGCTGGCATCTCACTCTCTTTGAATCTTCTTTATCATGCTAGGATTAGCAGGAAAAAGCTAAAAATTTCAGAATTGCACCGTGCAATGTGGAGATATTACTGTTTGTGCATTTACAATATTCATTGATTTTTGCCATTGAAAAACATGTTTTTCATATACCAGAAATGTTTGAAGCTACTGACTGAATGAAAGGAGCTGGCATCTCACTCTCTTTGAATCTTCTTTATCATGCTAGGATTAACAGGAAAAAGCAAAAAATTTCAGAATTGCACCTTGCAATGTGGAGATATTACTGTTTGTGCATTTACAATATTCATTGATTTTTGCCATTGAAAAACATGTTTTTCATATACCAGAAATGTTTGAAGCTACTGACTGAATGAAAGGAGCTGGCATCTCACTCTCTTTGAATCTTCTTTATCATGCTAGGATTAGCAGGAAAAAGCAAAAAATTTCAGAATTGCACCTTGCAATGTGGAGATATTACTGTTTGTGCATTTACAATATTCATTGATTTTTGCCATTGAAAAACATGTTTTTCATATACCAGAAATGTTTGAAGCTACTGACTGAATGAAAGGAGCTGGCATCTCACTCTCTTTGAATCTTCTTTATCATGCTAGGATTAACAGGAAAAAGCTAAAAATTTCAGAATTGCACCGTGCAATGTGGAGATATTACTGTTTGTGCATTTACAATATTCATTGATTTTTGCCATTGAAAAACATGTTTTTCATATACCAGAAATGTTTGAAGCTACTGACTGAATGAAAGGAGCTGGCATCTCACTCTCTTTGAATCTTCTTTATCATGCTAGGATTAGCAGGAAAAAGCAAAAAATTTCAGAATTGCACCTTGCAATGTGGAGATATTACTGTTTGTGCATTTACAATATTCATTGATTTTTGCCATTGAAAAACATGTTTTTCATATACCAGAAATGTTTGAAGCTACTGACTGAATGAAAGGAGCTGGCATCTCACTCTCTTTGAATCTTCTTTATCATGCTATGATTAGCAGGAAAAAGCTAAAAATTTCAGAATTGCACCGTGCAATGTGGAGATATTACTGTTTGTGCATTTACAATATTCATTGATTTTTGCCATTGAAAAACATGTTTTTCATATACCAGAAATGTTTGAAGCTACTGACTGAATGAAAGGAGCTGGCATCTCACTCTCTTTGCATCTTCTTTATCATGCTAGGATTAGCAGGAAAAAGCAAAAAATTTCAGAATTGCACCTTGCAATGTGGAGATATTACTGTTTGTGCATTTACAATATTCATTGATTTTTGCCATTGAAAAACATGTTTTTCATATACCAGAAATGTTTGAAGCTACTGACTGAATGAAAGGAGCTGGCATCTCACTCTCTTTGAATCTTCTTTATCATGCTAGGATTAACAGGAAAAAGCAAAAAATTTCAGAATTGCACCTTGCAATGTGGAGATATTACTGTTTGTGCATTTACAATATTCATTGATTTTTGCCATTGAAAAACATGTTTTTCATATACCAGAAATGTTTGAAGCTACTGACTGAATGAAAGGAGCTGGCATCTCACTCTCTTTGAATCTTCTTTATCATGCTAGGATTAGCAGGAAAAAGCAAAAAATTTCAGAATTGCACCTTGCAATGTGGAGATATTACTGTTTGTGCATTTACAATATTCATTGATTTTTGCCATTGAAAAACGTTTTTCATATACCAGAAATGTTTGAAGCTACTGACTGAATGAAAGGAGCTGGCATCTCACTCTCTTTGAATCTTCTTTATCATGCTAGGATTAACAGGAAAAAGCTAAAAATTTCAGAATTGCACCGTGCAATGTGGAGATATTACTGTTTGTGCATTTACAATATTCATTGATTTTTGCCATTGAAAAACATGTTTTTCATATACAGAAATGTTTGAAGCTACTGACTGAATGAAAGGAGCTGGCATCTCACTCTCTTTGAATCTTCTTTATCATGCTAGGATTAGCAGGAAAAAGCAAAAAATTTCAGAATTGCACCTTGCAATGTGGAGATATTACTGTTTGTGCATTTACAATATTCATTGATTTTTGCCATTGAAAAACATGTTTTTCATATACCAGAAATGTTTGAAGCTACTGACTGAATGAAAGGAGCTGGCATCTCACTCTCTTTGAATCTTCTTTATCATGCTAGGATTAGCAGGAAAAAGCAAAAAATTTCAGAATTGCACCTTGCAATGTGGAGATATTACTGTTTGTGCATTTACAATATTCATTGATTTTTGCCATTGAAAAACATGTTTTTCATATACCAGAAATGTTTGAAGCTACTGACTGAATGAAAGGAGCTGGCATCTCACTCTCTTTGAATCTTCTTGATCATGCTAGGATTAACAGGAAAAAGCAAAAAATTTCAGAATTGCACCTTGCAATGTGGAGATATTACTGTTTGTGCATTTACAATATTCATTGATTTTTGCCATTGAAAAACATGTTTTTCATATACCAGAAATGTTTGAAGCTACTGACTGAATGAAAGGAGCTGGCATCTCACTCTCTTTGAATCTTCTTTATCATGCTAGGATTAACAGGAAAAAGCTAAAAATTTCAGAATTGCACCGTGCAATGTGGAGATATTACTGTTTGTGCATTTACAATATTCATTGATTTTTGCCATTGAAAAACATGTTTTTCATATACCAGAAATGTTTGAAGCTACTGACTGAATGAAAGGAGCTGGCATCTCACTCTCTTTGAATCTTCTTTATCATGCTAGGATTAACAGGAAAAAGCTAAAAATTTCAGAATTGCACCGTGCAATGTGGAGATATTACTGTTTGTGCATTTACAATATTCATTGATTTTTGCCATTGAAAAACATGTTTTTCATATACCAGAAATGTTTGAAGCTACTGACTGAATGAAAGGAGCTGGCATCTCACTCTCTTTGAATCTTCTTTATCATGCTAGGATTAGCAGGAAAAAGCAAAAAATTTCAGAATTGCACCTTGCAATGTGGAGATATTACTGTTTGTGCATTTACAATATTCATTGATTTTTGCCATTGAAAAACATGTTTTTCATATACCAGAAATGTTTGAAGCTACTGACTGAATGAAAGGAGCTGGCATCTCACTCTCTTTGAATCTTCTTTATCATGCTAGGATTAACAGGAAAAAGCAAAAAATTTCAGAATTGCACCTTGCAATGTGGAGATATTACTGTTTGTGCATTTACAATATTCATTGATTTTTGCCATTGAAAAACATGTTTTTCATATACCAGAAATGTTTGAAGCTACTGACTGAATGAAAGGAGCTGGCATCTCACTCTCTTTGAATCTTCTTTATCATGCTAGGATTAGCAGGAAAAAGCAAAAAATTTCAGAATTGCACCTTGCAATGTGGAGATATTACTGTTTGTGCATTTACAATATTCATTGATTTTTGCCATTGAAAAACATGTTTTTCATATACCAGAAATGTTTGAAGCTACTGACTGAATGAAAGGAGCTGGCATCTCACTCTCTTTGAATCTTCTTTATCATGCTAGGATTAACAGGAAAAAGCTAAAAATTTCAGAATTGCACCGTGCAATGTGGAGATATTACTGTTTGTGCATTTACAATATTCATTGATTTTTGCCATTGAAAAACATGTTTTTCATATACCAGAAATGTTTGAAGCTACTGACTGAATGAAAGGAGCTGGCATCTCACTCTCTTTGAATCTTCTTTATCATGCTAGGATTAGCAGGAAAAAGCAAAAAATTTCAGAATTGCACCTTGCAATGTGGAGATATTACTGTTTGTGCATTTACAATATTCATTGATTTTTGCCATTGAAAAACATGTTTTTCATATACCAGAAATGTTTGAAGCTACTGACTGAATGAAAGGAGCTGGCATCTCACTCTCTTTGAATCTTCTTTATCATGCTAGGATTAGCAGGAAAAAGCAAAAAATTTCATAATTGCACCTTGCAATGTGGAGATATTACTGTTTGTGCATTTACAATATTCATTGATTTTTGCCATTGAAAAACATGTTTTTCATATACCAGAAATGTTTGAAGCTACTGACTGAATGAAAGGAGCTGGCATCTCACTCTCTTTGAATCTTCTTTATCATGCTAGGATTAACAGGAAAAAGCTAAAAATTTCAGAATTGCACCGTGCAATGTGGAGATATTACTGTTTGTGCATTTACAATATTCATTGATTTTTGCCATTGAAAAACATGTTTTTCATATACCAGAAATGTTTGAAGCTACTGACTGAATGAAAGGAGCTGGCATCTCACTCTCTTTGAATCTTCTTTATCATGCTAGGATTAGCAGGAAAAAGCAAAAAATTTCAGAATTGCACCTTGCAATGTGGAGATATTACTGTTTGTGCATTTACAATATTCATTGATTTTTGCCATTGAAAAACATGTTTTTAATATACCAGAAATGTTTGAAGCTACTGACTGAATGAAAGGAGCTGGCATCTCACTCTCTTTGAATCTTCTTTATCATGCTAGGATTAACAGGAAAAAGCTAAAAATTTCAGAATTGCACCGTGCAATGTGGAGATATCACTGTTTGTGCATTTACAATATTCATTGATTTTTGCCATTGAAAAACATGTTTTTCATATACCAGAAATGTTTGAAGCTACTGACTGAATGAAAGGAGCTGGCATCTCACTCTCTTTGAATCTTCTTTATCATGCTAGGATTAACAGGAAAAAGCAAAAAATTTCAGAATTGCACCTTGCAATGTGGAGATATTACTGTTTGTGCATTTACAATATTCATTGATTTTTGCCATTGAAAAACATGTTTTTCATATACCAGAAATGTTTGAAGCTACTGACTGAATGAAAGGAGCTGGCATCTCACTCTCTTTGAATCTTCTTTATCATGCTAGGATTAGCAGGAAAAAGCAAAAAATTTCAGAATTGCACCTTGCAATGTGGAGATATTACTGTTTGTGCATTTACAATATTCATTGATTTTTGCCATTGAAAAACATGTTTTTCATATACCAGAAATGTTTGAAGCTACTGACTGAATGAAAGGAGCTGGCATCTCACTCTCTTTGAATCTTCTTTATCATGCTAGGATTAACAGGAAAAAGCTAAAAATTTCAGAATTGCACCGTGCAATGTGGAGATATTACTGTTTGTGCATTTACAATATTCATTGATTTTTGCCATTGAAAAACATGTTTTTCATATACCAGAAATGTTTGAAGCTACTGACTGAATGAAAGGAGCTGGCATCTCACTCTCTTTGAATCTTCTTTATCATGCTAGGATTAGCAGGAAAAAGCAAAAAATTTCAGAATTGCACCTTGCAATGTGGAGATATTACTGTTTGTGCATTTACAATATTCATTGATTTTTGCCATTGAAAAACATGTTTTTCATATACCAGAAATGTTTGAAGCTACTGACTGAATGAAAGGAGCTGGCATCTCACTCTCTTTGAATCTTCTTTATCATGCTATGATTAGCAGGAAAAAGCTAAAAATTTCAGAATTGCACCGTGCAATGTGGAGATATTACTGTTTGTGCATTCACAATATTCATTGATTTTTGCCATTGAAAAACATGTTTTTCATATACCAGAAATGTTTGAAGCTACTGACTGAATGAAAGGAGCTGGCATCTCACTCTCTTTGCATCTTCTTTATCATGCTAGGATTAGCAGGAAAAAGCAAAAAATTTCAGAATTGCACCTTGCAATGTGGAGATATTACTGTTTGTGCATTTACAATATTCATTGATTTTTGCCATTGAAAAACATGTTTTTCATATACCAGAAATGTTTGAAGCTACTGACTGAATGAAAGGAGCTGGCATCTCACTCTCTTTGAATCTTCTTTATCATGCTAGGATTAACAGGAAAAAGCAAAAAATTTCAGAATTGCACCTTGCAATGTGGAGATATTACTGTTTGTGCATTTACAATATTCATTGATTTTTGCCATTGAAAAACATGTTTTTCATATACCAGAAATGTTTGAAGCTACTGACTGAATGAAAGGAGCTGGCATCTCACTCTCTTTGAATCTTCTTTATCATGCTAGGATTAGCAGGAAAAAGCAAAAAATTTCAGAATTGCACCTTGCAATGTGGAGATATTACTGTTTGTGCATTTACAATATTCATTGATTTTTGCCATTGAAAAACGTTTTTCATATACCAGAAATGTTTGAAGCTACTGACTGAATGAAAGGAGCTGGCATCTCACTCTCTTTGAATCTTCTTTATCATGCTAGGATTAACAGGAAAAAGCTAAAAATTTCAGAATTGCACCGTGCAATGTGGAGATATTACTGTTTGTGCATTTACAATATTCATTGATTTTTGCCATTGAAAAACATGTTTTTCATATACCAGAAATGTTTGAAGCTACTGACTGAATGAAAGGAGCTGGCATCTCACTCTCTTTGAATCTTCTTTATCATGCTAGGATTAGCAGGAAAAAGCAAAAAATTTCAGAATTGCACCTTGCAATGTGGAGATATTACTGTTTGTGCATTTACAATATTCATTGATTTTTGCCATTGAAAAACATGTTTTTCATATACCAGAAATGTTTGAAGCTACTGACTGAATGAAAGGAGCTGGCATCTCACTCTCTTTGAATCTTCTTTATCATGCTAGGATTAGCAGGAAAAAGCAAAAAATTTCAGAATTGCACCTTGCAATGTGGAGATATTACTGTTTGTGCATTTACAATATTCATTGATTTTTGCCATTGAAAAACATGTTTTTCATATACCAGAAATGTTTGAAGCTACTGACTGAATGAAAGGAGCTGGCATCTCACTCTCTTTGAATCTTCTTGATCATGCTAGGATTAACAGGAAAAAGCAAAAAATTTCAGAATTGCACCTTGCAATGTGGAGATATTACTGTTTGTGCATTTACAATATTCATTGATTTTTGCCATTGAAAAACATGTTTTTCATATACCAGAAATGTTTGAAGCTACTGACTGAATGAAAGGAGCTGGCATCTCACTCTCTTTGAATCTTCTTTATCATGCTAGGATTAACAGGAAAAAGCTAAAAATTTCAGAATTGCACCGTGCAATGTGGAGATATTACTGTTTGTGCATTTACAATATTCATTGATTTTTGCCATTGAAAAACATGTTTTTCATATACCAGAAATGTTTGAAGCTACTGACTGAATGAAAGGAGCTGGCATCTCACTCTCTTTGAATCTTCTTTATCATGCTAGGATTAACAGGAAAAAGCTAAAAATTTCAGAATTGCACCGTGCAATGTGGAGATATTACTGTTTGTGCATTTACAATATTCATTGATTTTTGCCATTGAAAAACATGTTTTTCATATACCAGAAATGTTTGAAGCTACTGACTGAATGAAAGGAGCTGGCATCTCACTCTCTTTGAATCTTCTTTATCATGCTAGGATTAGCAGGAAAAAGCAAAAAATTTCAGAATTGCACCTTGCAATGTGGAGATATTACTGTTTGTGCATTTACAATATTCATTGATTTTTGCCATTGAAAAACATGTTTTTCATATACCAGAAATGTTTGAAGCTACTGACTGAATGAAAGGAGCTGGCATCTCACTCTCTTTGAATCTTCTTTATCATGCTAGGATTAACAGGAAAAAGCAAAAAATTTCAGAATTGCACCTTGCAATGTGGAGATATTACTGTTTGTGCATTTACAATATTCATTGATTTTTGCCATTGAAAAACATGTTTTTCATATACCAGAAATGTTTGAAGCTACTGACTGAATGAAAGGAGCTGGCATCTCACTCTCTTTGAATCTTCTTTATCATGCTAGGATTAGCAGGAAAAAGCAAAAAATTTCAGAATTGCACCTTGCAATGTGGAGATATTACTGTTTGTGCATTTACAATATTCATTGATTTTTGCCATTGAAAAACATGTTTTTCATATACCAGAAATGTTTGAAGCTACTGACTGAATGAAAGGAGCTGGCATCTCACTCTCTTTGAATCTTCTTTATCATGCTAGGATTAACAGGAAAAAGCTAAAAATTTCAGAATTGCACCGTGCAATGTGGAGATATTACTGTTTGTGCATTTACAATATTCATTGATTTTTGCCATTGAAAAACATGTTTTTCATATACCAGAAATGTTTGAAGCTACTGACTGAATGAAAGGAGCTGGCATCTCACTCTCTTTGAATCTTCTTTATCATGCTAGGATTAGCAGGAAAAAGCAAAAAATTTCAGAATTGCACCTTGCAATGTGGAGATATTACTGTTTGTGCATTTACAATATTCATTGATTTTTGCCATTGAAAAACATGTTTTTCATATACCAGAAATGTTTGAAGCTACTGACTGAATGAAAGGAGCTGGCATCTCACTCTCTTTGAATCTTCTTTATCATGCTAGGATTAGCAGGAAAAAGCAAAAAATTTCATAATTGCACCTTGCAATGTGGAGATATTACTGTTTGTGCATTTACAATATTCATTGATTTTTGCCATTGAAAAACATGTTTTTCATATACCAGAAATGTTTGAAGCTACTGACTGAATGAAAGGAGCTGGCATCTCACTCTCTTTGAATCTTCTTTATCATGCTAGGATTAACAGGAAAAAGCTAAAAATTTCAGAATTGCACCGTGCAATGTGGAGATATTACTGTTTGTGCATTTACAATATTCATTGATTTTTGCCATTGAAAAACATGTTTTTCATATACCAGAAATGTTTGAAGCTACTGACTGAATGAAAGGAGCTGGCATCTCACTCTCTTTGAATCTTCTTTATCATGCTAGGATTAGCAGGAAAAAGCAAAAAATTTCAGAATTGCACCTTGCAATGTGGAGATATTACTGTTTGTGCATTTACAATATTCATTGATTTTTGCCATTGAAAAACATGTTTTTCATATACCAGAAATGTTTGAAGCTACTGACTGAATGAAAGGAGCTGGCATCTCACTCTCTTTGAATCTTCTTTATCATGCTAGGATTAACAGGAAAAAGCTAAAAATTTCAGAATTGCACCGTGCAATGTGGAGATATCACTGTTTGTGCATTTACAATATTCATTGATTTTTGCCATTGAAAAACATGTTTTTCATATACCAGAAATGTTTGAAGCTACTGACTGAATGAAAGGAGCTGGCATCTCACTCTCTTTGAATCTTCTTTATCATGCTAGGATTAGCAGGAAAAAGCAAAAAATTTCAGAATTGCACCTTGCAATGTGGAGATATTACTGTTTGTGCATTTACAATATTCATTGATTTTTGCCATTGAAAAACATGTTTTTCATATACCAGAAATGTTTGAAGCTACTGACTGAATGAAAGGAGCTGGCATCTCACTCTCTTTGAATCTTCTTTATCATGCTAGGATTAACAGGAAAAAGCTAAAAATTTCAGAATTGCACCGTGCAATGTGGAGATATTACTGTTTGTGCATTTACAATATTCATTGATTTTTGCCATTGAAAAACATGTTTTTCATATACCAGAAATGTTTGAAGCTACTGACTGAATGAAAGGAGCTGGCATCTCACTCTCTTTGAATCTTCTTTATCATGCTAGGATTAGCAGGAAAAAGCAAAAAATTTCAGAATTGCACCTTGCAATGTGGAGATATTACTGTTTGTGCATTTACAATATTCATTGATTTTTGCCATTGAAAAACATGTTTTTCATATACCAGAAATGTTTGAAGCTACTGACTGAATGAAAGGAGCTGGCATCTCACTCTGAATCTTCTTTATCATGCTAGGATTAACAGGAAAAAGCAAAAAATTTCAGAATTGCACCTTGCAATGTGGAGATATTACTGTTTGTGCATTTACAATATTCATTGATTTTTGCCATTGAAAAACATGTTTTTCATATACCAGAAATGTTTGAAGCTACTGACTGAATGAAAGGAGCTGGCATCTCACTCTCTTTGAATCTTCTTTATCATGCTAGGATTAACAGGAAAAAGCTAAAAATTTCAGAATTGCACCGTGCAATGTGGAGATATTACTGTTTGTGCATTTTCAATATTCATTGATTTTTGCCATTGAAAAACATGTTTTTCATATACCAGAAATGTTTGAAGCTACTGACTGAATAAAAGGAGCTGGCATCTCACTCTCTTTGAATCTTCTTTATCATGCTAGGATTAGCAGGAAAAAGCAAAAAATTTCAGAATTGCACCTTGCAATGTGGAGATATTACTGTTTGTGCATTTACAATATTCATTGATTTTTGCCATTGAAAAACATGTTTTTCATATACCAGAAATGTTTGAAGCTACTGACTGAATGAAAGGAGCTGGCATCTCACTCTCTTTGAATCTTCTTTATCATGCTAGGATTAACAGGAAAAAGCTAAAAATTTCAGAATTGCACCGTGCAATGTGGAGATATTACTGTTTGTGCATTTACAATATTCATTGATTTTTGCCATTGAAAAACATGTTTTTCATATACCAGAAATGTTTGAAGCTACTGACTGAATGAAAGGAGCTGGCATCTCACTCTCTTTGAATCTTCTTTATCATGCTAGGATTAGCAGGAAAAAGCAAAAAATTTCAGAATTGCACCTTGCAATGTGGAGATATTACTGTTTGTGCATTTACAATATTCATTGATTTTTGCCATTGAAAAACATGTTTTTCATATACCAGAAATGTTTGAAGCTACTGACTGAATGAAAGGAGCTGGCATCTCACTCTCTTTGAATCTTCTTTATCATGCTAGGATTAGCAGGAAAAAGCTAAAAATTTCAGAATTGCACCGTGCAATGTGGAGATATTACTGTTTGTGCATTTACAATATTCATTGATTTTTGCCATTGAAAAACATGTTTTTCATATACCAGAAATGTTTGAAGCTACTGACTGAATGAAAGGAGCTGGCATCTCACTCTCTTTGAATCGTCTTTATCATGCTAGGATTAGCAGGAAAAAGCAAAAAATTTCAGAATTGCACCTTGCAATGTGGAGATATTACTGTTTGTGCATTTACAATATTCATTGATTTTTGCCATTGAAAAACATGTTTTTCATATACCAGAAATGTTTGAAGCTACTGACTGAATGAAAGGAGCTGGCATCTCACTCTCTTTGAATCTTCTTTATCATGCTAGGATTAACAGGAAAAAGCTAAAAATTTCAGAATTGCACCGTGCAATGTGGAGATATTACTGTTTGTGCATTTACAATATTCATTGATTTTTGCCATTGAAAAACATGTTTTTCATATACCAGAAATGTTTGAAGCTACTGACTGAATGAAAGGAGCTGGCATCTCACTCTCTTTGAATCTTCTTTATCATGCTAGGATTAGCAGGAAAAAGCAAAAAATTTCAGAATTGCACCTTGCAATGTGGAGATATTACTGTTTGTGCATTTACAATATTCATTGATTTTTGCCATTGAAAAACATGTTTTTCATATACCAGAAATGTTTGAAGCTACTGACTGAATGAAAGGAGCTGGCATCTCACTCTCTTTGAATCTTCTTTATCATGCTAGGATTAACAGGAAAAAGCTAAAAATTTCAGAATTGCACCTTGCAATGTGGAGATATTACTGTTTGTGCATTTACAATATTCATTGATTTTTGCCATTGAAAAACGTTTTTCATATACCAGAAATGTTTGAAGCTACTGACTGAATGAAAGGAGCTGGCATCTCACTCTCTTTGAATCGTCTTTATCATGCTAGGATTAGCAGGAAAAAGCAAAAAATTTCAGAATTGCACCTTGCAATGTGGAGATATTACTGTTTGTGCATTTACAATATTCATTGATTTTTGCCATTGAAAAACATGTTTTTCATATACCAGAAATGTTTGAAGCTACTGACTGAATGAAAGGAGCTGGCATCTCACTCTCTTTGAATCTTCTTTATCATGCTAGGATTAACAGGAAAAAGCTAAAAATTTCAGAATTGCACCGTGCAATGTGGAGATATTACTGTTTGTGCATTTACAATATTCATTGATTTTTGCCATTGAAAAACATGTTTTTCATATACCAGAAATGTTTGAAGCTACTGACTGAATGAAAGGAGCTGGCATCTCACTCTCTTTGAATCTTCTTTATCATGCTAGGATTAGCAGGAAAAAGCAAAAAATTTCAGAATTGCACCTTGCAATGTGGAGATATTACTGTTTGTGCATTTACAATATTCATTGATTTTTGCCATTGAAAAACATGTTTTTCATATACCAGAAATGTTTGAAGCTACTGACTGAATGAAAGGAGCTGGCATCTCACTCTCTTTGAATCTTCTTTATCATGCTAGGATTAACAGGAAAAAGCTAAAAATTTCAGAATTGCACCTTGCAATGTGGAGATATTACTGTTTGTGCATTTACAATATTCATTGATTTTTGCCATTGAAAAACGTTTTTCATATACCAGAAATGTTTGAAGCTACTGACTGAATGAAAGGAGCTGGCATCTCACTCTCTTTGAATCTTCTTTATCATGCTAGGATTAACAGGAAAAAGCTAAAAATTTCAGAATTGCACCGTGCAATGTGGAGATATTACTGTTAGTGCATTTACAATATTCATTGATTTTTGCCATTGAAAAACATGTTTTTCATATACCAGAAATGTTTGAAGCTACTGACTGAATGAAAGGAGCTGGCATCTCACTCTCTTTGAATCTTCTTTATCATGCTAGGATTAGCAGGAAAAAGCAAAAAATTTCAGAATTGCACCTTGCAATGTGGAGATATTACTGTTTGTGCATTTACAATATTCATTGATTTTTGCCATTGAAAAACATGTTTTTCATATACCAGAAATGTTTGAAGCTACTGACTGAATGAAAGGAGCTGGCATCTCACTCTCTTTGAATCTTCTTTATCATGCTAGGATTAGCAGGAAAAAGCAAAAAATTTCAGAATTGCACCTTGCAATGTGGAGATATTACTGTTTGTGCATTTACAATATTCATTGATTTTTGCCATTGAAAAACATGTTTTTCATATACCAGAAATGTTTGAAGCTACTGACTGAATGAAAGGAGCTGGCATCTCACTCTCTTTGAATCTTCTTTATCATGCTAGGATTAACAGGAAAAAGCAAAAAATTTCAGAATTGCACCTTGCAATGTGGAGATATTACTGTTTGTGCATTTACAATATTCATTGATTTTTGCCATTGAAAAACATGTTTTTCATATACCAGAAATGTTTGAAGCTACTGACTGAATGAAAGGAGCTGGCATCTCACTCTCTTTGAATCTTCTTTATCATGCTAGGATTAACAGGAAAAAGCTAAAAATTTCAGAATTGCACCGTGCAATGTGGAGATATTACTGTTTGTGCATTTACAATATTCATTGATTTTTGCCATTGAAAAACATGTTTTTCATATACCAGAAATGTTTGAAGCTACTGACTGAATGAAAGGAGCTGGCATCTCACTCTCTTTGAATCTTCTTTATCATGCTAGGATTAGCAGGAAAAAGCAAAAAATTTCAGAATTGCACCTTGCAATGTGGAGATATTACTGTTTGTGCATTTACAATATTCATTGATTTTTGCCATTGAAAAACATGTTTTTCATATACCAGAAATGTTTGAAGCTACTGACTGAATGAAAGGAGCTTGGCATCTCACTCTCTTTGAATCTTCTTTATCATGCTAGGATTAACAGGAAAAAGCAAAAAATTTCAGAATTGCCCCTTGCAATGTGGAGATATTACTGTTTGTGCATTTACAATATTCATTGATTTTTGCCATTGAAAAACATGTTTTTCATATACCAGAAATGTTTGAAGCTACTGACTGAATGAAAGGAGCTGGCATCTCACTCTCTTTGAATCTTCTTTATCATGCTAGGATTAACAGGAAAAAGCTAAAAATTTCAGAATTGCACCGTGCAATGTGGAGATATTACTGTTTGTGCATTTACAATATTCATTGATTTTTGCCATTGAAAAACATGTTTTTCATATACCAGAAATGTTTGAAGCTACTGACTGAATGAAAGGAGCTGGCATCTCACTCTCTTTGAATCTTCTTTATCATGCTAGGATTAGCAGGAAAAAGCAAAAAATTTCAGAATTGCACCTTGCAATGTGGAGATATTACTGTTTGTGCATTTACAATATTCATTGATTTTTGCCATTGAAAAACATGTTTTTCATATACCAGAAATGTTTGAAGCTACTGACTGAATGAAAGGAGCTGGCATCTCACTCTCTTTGAATCTTCTTTATCATGCTAGGATTAGCAGGAAAAAGCAAAAAATTTCAGAATTGCACCTTGCAATGTGGAGATATTACTGTTTGTGCATTTACAATATTCATTGATTTTTGCCATTGAAAAACATGTTTTTCATATACCAGAAATGTTTGAAGCTACTGACTGAATGAAAGGAGCTGGCATCTCACTCTCTTTGAATCTTCTTTATCATGCTAGGATTAACAGGAAAAAGCTAAAAATTTCAGAATTGCACCGTGCAATGTGGAGATATTACTGTTTGTGCATTTACAATATTCATTGATTTTTGCCATTGAAAAACATGTTTTTCATATACCAGAAATGTTTGAAGCTACTGACTGAATGAAAGGAGCTGGCATCTAACTCTCTTTGAATCTTCTTTATCATGCTAGGATTAGCAGGAAAAAGCAAAAAATTTCAGAATTGCACCTTGCAATGTGGAGATATTACTGTTTGTGCATTTACAATATTCATTGATTTTTGCCATTGAAAAACATGTTTTTCATATACCAGAAATGTTTGAAGCTACTGACTGAATGAAAGGAGCTGGCATCTCACTCTCTTTGAATCTTCTTTATCATGCTAGGATTAACAGGAAAAAGCTAAAAATTTCAGAATTGCACCGTGCAATGTGGAGATATTACTGTTTGTGCATTTACAATATTCATTGATTTTTGCCATTGAAAAACATGTTTTTCATATACCAGAAATGTTTGAAGCTACTGACTGAATGAAAGGAGCTGGCATCTCACTCTCTTTGAATCTTCTTTATCATGCTAGGATTAGCAGGAAAAAGCAAAAAATTTCAGAATTGCACCTTGCAATGTGGAGATATTACTGTTTGTGCATTTACAATATTCATTGATTTTTGCCATTGAAAAACATGTTTTTCATATACCAGAAATGTTTGAAGCTACTGACTGAATGAAAGGAGCTGGCATCTCACTCTCTTTGAATCTTCTTTATCATGCTAGGATTAACAGGAAAAAGCAAAAAATTTCAGAATTGCACCTTGCAATGTGGAGATATTACTGTTTGTGCATTTACAATATTCATTGATTTTTGCCATTGAAAAACATGTTTTTCATATACCAGAAATGTTTGAAGCTACTGACTGAATGAAAGGAGCTGGCATCTCACTCTCTTTGAATCTTCTTTATCATGCTAGGATTAACAGGAAAAAGCAAAAAATTTCAGAATTGCACCTTGCAATGTGGAGATATTACTGTTTGTGCATTTACAATATTCATTGATTTTTGCCATTGAAAAACATGTTTTTCATATACCAGAAATGTTTGAAGCTACTGACTGAATGAAAGGAGCTGGCATCTCACTCTCTTTGAATCTTCTTTATCATGCTAGGATTAGCAGGAAAAAGCAAAAAATTTCAGAATTGCACCTTGCAATGTGGAGATATTACTGTTTGTGCATTTACAATATTCATTGATTTTTGCCATTGAAAAACATGTTTTTCATATACCAGAAATGTTTGAAGCTACTGACTGAATGAAAGGAGCTGGCATCTCACTCTCTTTGAATCTTCTTTATCATGCTAGGATTAACAGGAAAAAGCTAAAAATTTCAGAATTGCACCGTGCAATGTGGAGATATTACTGTTTGTGCATTTACAATATTCATTGATTTTTGCCATTGAAAAACATGTTTTTCATATACCAGAAATGTTTGAAGCTACTGACTGAATGAAAGGAGCTGGCATCTCACTCTCTTTGAATCTTCTTTATCATGCTAGGATTAGCAGGAAAAAGCAAAAAATTTCAGAATTGCACCTTGCAATGTGGAGATATTACTGTTTGTGCATTTACAATATTCATTGATTTTTGCCATTGAAAAACATGTTTTTCATATACCAGAAATGTTTGAAGCTACTGACTGAATGAAAGGAGCTGGCATCTCACTCTCTTTGAATCTTCTTTATCATGCTAGGATTAGCAGGAAAAAGCAAAAAATTTCAGAATTGCACCTTGCAATGTGGAGATATTACTGTTTGTGCATTTACAATATTCATTGATTTTTGCCATTGAAAAACATGTTTTTCATATACCAGAAATGTTTGAAGCTACTGACTGAATGAAAGGAGCTGGCATCTCACTCTCTTTGAATCTTCTTTATCATGCTAGGATTAACAGGAAAAAGCTAAAAATTTCAGAATTGCACCGTGCAATGTGGAGATATTACTGTTTGTGCATTTACAATATTCATTGATTTTTGCCATTGAAAAACATGTTTTTCATATACCAGAAATGTTTGAAGCTACTGACTGAATGAAAGGAGCTGGCATCTCACTCTCTTTGAATCTTCTTTATCATGCTAGGATTAGCAGGAAAAAGCAAAAAATTTCAGAATTGCACCTTGCAATGTGGAGATATTACTGTTTGTGCATTTACAATATTCATTGATTTTTGCCATTGAAAAACATGTTTTTCATATACCAGAAATGTTTGAAGCTACTGACTGAATGAAAGGAGCTGGCATCTCACTCTCTTTGAATCTTCTTTATCATGCTAGGATTAACAGGAAAAAGCTAAAAATTTCAGAATTGCACGGTGCAATGTGGAGATATTACTGTTTGTGCATTTACAATATTCATTGATTTTTGCCATTGAAAAACATGTTTTTCATATACCAGAAATGTTTGAAGCTACTGACTGAATGAAAGGAGCTGGCATCTCACTCTCTTTGAATCTTCTTTATCATGCTAGGATTAGCAGGAAAAAGCAAAAAATTTCAGAATTGCACCTTGCAATGTGGAGATATTACTGTTTGTGCATTTACAATATTCATTGATTTTTGCCATTGAAAAACATGTTTTTCATATACCAGAAATGTTTGAAGCTACTGACTGAATGAAAGGAGCTGGCATCTCACTCTCTTTGAATCTTCTTTATCATGCTAGGATTAACAGGAAAAAGCTAAAAATTTCAGAATTGCACCGTGCAATGTGGAGATATTACTGTTTGTGCATTTACAATATTCATTGATTTTTGCCATTGAAAAACATGTTTTTCATATACCAGAAATGTTTGAAGCTACTGACTGAATGAAAGGAGCTGGCATCTCACTCTCTTTGAATCTTCTTTATCATGCTAGGATTAGCAGGAAAAAGCAAAAAATTTCAGAATTGCACCTTGCAATGTGGAGATATTACTGTTTGTGCATTTACAATATTCATTGATTTTTGCCATTGAAAAACATGTTTTTCATATACCAGAAATGTTTGAAGCTACTGACTGAATGAAAGGAGCTGGCATCTCACTCTCTTTGAATCTTCTTTATCATGCTAGGATTAACAGGAAAAAGCTAAAAATTTCAGAATTGCACCGTGCAATGTGGAGATATTACTGTTTGTGCATTTACAATATTCATTGATTTTTGCCATTGAAAAACATGTTTTTCATATACCAGAAATGTTTGAAGCTACTGACTGAATGAAAGGAGCTGGCATCTCACTCTCTTTGAATCTTCTTTATCATGCTAGGATTAGCAGGAAAAAGCAAAAAATTTCAGAATTGCACCTTGCAATGTGGAGATATTACTGTTTGTGCATTTACAATATTCATTGATTTTTGCCATTGAAAAACATGTTTTTCATATACCAGAAATGTTTGAAGCTACTGACTGAATGAAAGGAGCTGGCATCTCACTCTCTTTGAATCTTCTTTATCATGCTAGGATTAACAGGAAAAAGCTAAAAATTTCAGAATTGCACCGTGCAATGTGGAGATATTACTGTTTGTGCATTTACAATATTCATTGATTTTTGCCATTGAAAAACATGTTTTTCATATACCAGAAATGTTTGAAGCTACTGACTGAATGAAAGGAGCTGGCATCTCACTCTCTTTGAATCTTCTTTATCATGCTAGGATTAGCAGGAAAAAGCAAAAAATTTCAGAATTGCACCTTGCAATGTGGAGATATTACTGTTTGTGCATTTACAATATTCATTGATTTTTGCCATTGAAAAACATGTTTTTCATATACCAGAAATGTTTGAAGCTACTGACTGAATGAAAGGAGCTGGCATCTCACTCTCTTTGAATCTTCTTTATCATGCTAGGATTAGCAGGAAAAAGCTAAAAATTTCAGAATTGCACCGTGCAATGTGGAGATATTACTGTTTGTGCATTTACAATATTCATTGATTTTTGCCATTGAAAAACATGTTTTTCATATACCAGAAATGTTTGAAGCTACTGACTGAATGAAAGGAGCTGGCATCTCACTCTCTTTGAATCTTCTTTATCATGCTAGGATTAGCAGGAAAAAGCAAAAAATTTCAGAATTGCACCTTGCAATGTGGAGATATTACTGTTTGTGCATTTACAATATTCATTGATTTTTGCCATTGAAAAACATGTTTTTCATATACCAGAAATGTTTGAAGCTACTGACTGAATGAAAGGAGCTGGCATCTCACTCTCTTTGAATCTTCTTTATCATGCTAGGATTAACAGGAAAAAGCAAAAAATTTCAGAATTGCACCTTGCAATGTGGAGATATTACTGTTTGTGCATTTACAATATTCATTGATTTTTGCCATTGAAAAACATGTTTTTCATATACCAGAAATGTTTGAAGCTACTGACTGAATGAAAGGAGCTGGCATCTCACTCTCTTTGAATCTTCTTTATCATGCTAGGATTAGCAGGAAAAAGCAAAAAATTTCAGAATTGCACCTTGCAATGTGGAGATATTACTGTTTGTGCATTTACAATATTCATTGATTTTTGCCATTGAAAAACATGTTTTTCATATACCAGAAATGTTTGAAGCTACTGACTGAATGAAAGGAGCTGGCATCTCACTCTCTTTGAATCTTCTTTATCATGCTAGGATTAACAGGAAAAAGCTAAAAATTTCAGAATTGCACCGTGCAATGTGGAGATATTACTGTTTGTGCATTTACAATATTCATTGATTTTTGCCATTGAAAAACATGTTTTTCATATACCAGAAATGTTTGAAGCTACTGACTGAATGAAAGGAGCTGGCATCTCACTCTCTTTGAATCTTCTTTATCATGCTAGGATTAGCAGGAAAAAGCAAAAAATTTCAGAATTGCACCTTGCAATGTGGAGATATTACTGTTTGTGCATTTACAATATTCATTGATTTTTGCCATTGAAAAACATGTTTTTCATATACCAGAAATGTTTGAAGCTACTGACTGAATGAAAGGAGCTGGCATCTCACTCTCTTTGAATCTTCTTTATCATGCTATGATTAGCAGGAAAAAGCTAAAAATTTCAGAATTGCACCGTGCAATATGGAGATATTACTGTTTGTGCATTTACAATATTCATTGATTTTTGCCATTGAAAAACATGTTTTTCATATACCAGAAATGTTTGAAGCTACTGACTGAATGAAAGGAGATGGCATCTCACTCTCTTTGAATCTTCTTTATCATGCTAGGATTAGCAGGAAAAAGCAAAAAATTTCAGAATTGCACCTTGCAATGTGGAGATATTACTGTTTGTGCATTTACAATATTCATTGATTTTTGCCATTGAAAAACATGTTTTTCATATACCAGAAATGTTTGAAGCTACTGACTGAATGAAAGGAGCTGGCATCTCACTCTCTTTGAATCTTCTTTATCATGCTAGGATTAACAGGAAAAAGCAAAAAATTTCAGAATTGCACCTTGCAATGTGGAGATATTACTGTTTGTGCATTTACAATATTCATTGATTTTTGCCATTGAAAAACATGTTTTTCATATACCAGAAATGTTTGAAGCTACTGACTGAATGAAAGGAGCTGGCATCTCACTCTCTTTGAATCTTCTTTATCATGCTAGGATTAACAGGAAAAAGCTAAAAATTTCAGAATTGCACCGTGCAATGTGGAGATATTACTGTTTGTGCATTTACAATATTCATTGATTTTTGCCATTGAAAAACATGTTTTTCATATACCAGAAATGTTTGAAGCTACTGACTGAATGAAAGGAGCTGGCATCTCACTCTCTTTGAATCTTCTTTATCATGCTAGGATTAGCAGGAAAAAGCAAAAAATTTCAGAATTGCACCTTGCAATGTGGAGATATTACTGTTTGTGCATTTACAATATTCATTGATTTTTGCCATTGAAAAACATGTTTTTCATATACCAGAAATGTTTGAAGCTACTGACTGAATGAAAGGAGCTGGCATCTCACTCTCTTTGAATCTTCTTTATCATGCTAGGATTAACAGGAAAAAGCAAAAAATTTCAGAATTGCACCTTGCAATGTGGAGATATTACTGTTTGTGCATTTACAATATTCATTGATTTTTGCCATTGAAAAACATGTTTTTCATATACCAGAAATGTTTGAAGCTACTGACTGAATGAAAGGAGCTGGCATCTCACTCTCTTTGAATCTTCTTTATCATGCTAGGATTAACAGGAAAAAGCTAAAAATTTCAGAATTGCACCGTGCAATGTGGAGATATTACTGTTTGTGCATTTACAATATTCATTGATTTTTGCCATTGAAAAACATGTTTTTCATATACCAGAAATGTTTGAAGCTACTGACTGAATGAAAGGAGCTGGCATCTCACTCTCTTTGAATCTTCTTTATCATGCTAGGATTAGCAGGAAAAAGCAAAAAATTTCAGAATTGCACCTTGCAATGTGGAGATATTACTGTTTGTGCATTTACAATATTCATTGATTTTTGCCATTGAAAAACATGTTTTTCATATACCAGAAATGTTTGAAGCTACTGACTGAATGAAAGGAGCTGGCATCTCACTCTCTTTGAATCTTCTTTATCATGCTAGGATTAACAGGAAAAAGCAAAAAATTTCAGAATTGCACCGTGCAATGTGGAGATATTACTGTTTGTGCATTTACAATATTCATTGATTTTTGCCATTGAAAAACATGTTTTTCATATACCAGAAATGTTTGAAGCTACTGACTGAATGAAAGGAGCTGGCATCTCACTCTCTTTGAATCTTCTTTATCATGCTAGGATTAGCAGGAAAAAGCAAAAAATTTCAGAATTGCACCTTGCAATGTGGAGATATTACTGTTTGTGCATTTACAATATTCATTGATTTTTGCCATTGAAAAACATGTTTTTCATATACCAGAAATGTTTGAAGCTACTGACTGAATGAAAGGAGCTGGCATCTCACTCTCTTTGAATCTTCTTTATCATGCTAGGATTAACAGGAAAAAGCTAAAAATTTCAGAATTGCACCGTGCAATGTGGAGATATTACTGTTTGTGCATTTACAATATTCATTGATTTTTGCCATTGAAAAACATGTTTTTCATATACCAGAAATGTTTGAAGCTACTGACTGAATGAAAGGAGCTGGCATCTCACTCTCTGAATCTTCTTTATCATGCTAGGATTAGCAGGAAAAAGCAAAAAATTTCAGAATTGCACCTTGCAATGTGGAGATATTACTGTTTGTGCATTTACAATATTCATTGATTTTTGCCATTGAAAAACATGTTTTTCATATACCAGAAATGTTTGAAGCTACTGACTGAATGAAAGGAGCTGGCATCTCACTCTGAATCTTCTTTATCATGCTAGGATTAACAGGAAAAAGCAAAAAATTTCAGAATTGCACCTTGCAATGTGGAGATATTACTGTTTGTGCATTTACAATATTCATTGATTTTTGCCATTGAAAAACATGTTTTTCATATACCAGAAATGTTTGAAGCTACTGACTGAATGAAAGGAGCTGGCATCTCACTCTCTTTGAATCTTCTTTATCATGCTAGGATTAACAGGAAAAAGCTAAAAATTTCAGAATTGCACCGTGCAATGTGGAGATATTACTGTTTGTGCATTTACAATATTCATTGATTTTTGCCATTGAAAAACATGTTTTTCATATACCAGAAATGTTTGAAGCTACTGACTGAATGAAAGGAGCTGGCATCTCACTCTCTTTGAATCTTCTTTATCATGCTAGGATTAGCAGGAAAAAGCAAAAAATTTCAGAATTGCACCTTGCAATGTGGAGATATTACTGTTTGTGCATTTACAATATTCATTGATTTTTGCCATTGAAAAACATGTTTTTCATATACCAGAAATGTTTGAAGCTACTGACTGAATGAAAGGAGCTGGCATCTCACTCTCTTTGAATCTTCTTTATCATGCTAGGATTAACAGGAAAAAGCTAAAAATTTCAGAATTGCACCGTGCAATGTGGAGATATTACTGTTTGTGCATTTACAATATTCATTGATTTTTGCCATTGAAAAACATGTTTTTCATATACCAGAAATGTTTGAAGCTACTGACTGAATGAAAGGAGCTGGCATCTCACTCTCTTTGAATCTTCTTTATCATGCTAGGATTAGCAGGAAAAAGCTAAAAATTTCAGAATTGCACCGTGCAATGTGGAGATATTACTGTTTGTGCATTTACAATATTCATTGATTTTTGCCATTGAAAAACATGTTTTTCATATACCAGAAATGTTTGAAGCTACTGACTGAATGAAAGGAGCTGGCATCTCACTCTCTTTGAATCTTCTTTATCATGCTAGGATTAGCAGGAAAAAGCAAAAAATTTCAGAATTGCACCTTGCAATGTGGAGATATTACTGTTTGTGCATTTACAATATTCATTGATTTTTGCCATTGAAAAACATGTTTTTCATATACCAGAAATGTTTGAAGCTACTGACTGAATGAAAGGAGCTGGCATCTCACTCTCTTTGAATCTTCTTTATCATGCTAGGATTAACAGGAAAAAGCTAAAAATTTCAGAATTGCACCGTGGAATGTGGAGATATTACTGTTTGTGCATTTACAATATTCATTGATTTTTGCCATTGAAAAACATGTTTTTCATATACCAGAAATGTTTGAAGCTACTGACTGAATGAAAGGAGCTGGCATCTCACTCTCTTTGAATCTTCTTTATCATGCTAGGATTAGCAGGAAAAAGCAAAAAATTTCAGAATTGCACCTTGCAATGTGGAGATATTACTGTTTGTGCATTTACAATATTCATTGATTTTTGCCATTGAAAAACATGTTTTTCATATACCAGAAATGTTTGAAGCTACTGACTGAATGAAAGGAGCTGGCATCTCACTCTCTTTGAATCTTCTTTATCATGCTAGGATTAACAGGAAAAAGCTAAAAATTTCAGAATTGCACCGTGCAATGTGGAGATATTACTGTTTGTGCATTTACAATATTCATTGATTTTTGCCATTGAAAAACATGTTTTTCATATACCAGAAATGTTTGAAGCTACTGACTGAATGAAAGGAGCTGGCATCTCACTCTCTTTGAATCTTCTTTATCATGCTAGGATTAGCAGGAAAAAGCAAAAAATTTCAGAATTGCACCTTGCAATGTGGAGATATTACTGTTTGTGCATTTACAATATTCATTGATTTTTGCCATTGAAAAACATGTTTTTCATATACCAGAAATGTTTGAAGCTACTGACTGAATGAAAGGAGCTGGCATCTCACTCTCTTTGAATCTTCTTTATCATGCTAGGATTAACAGGAAAAAGCAAAAAATTTCAGAATTGCACCTTGCAATGTGGAGATATTACTGTTTGTGCATTTACAATATTCATTGATTTTTGCCATTGAAAAACATGTTTTTCATATACCAGAAATGTTTGAAGCTACTGACTGAATGAAAGGAGCTGGCATCTCACTCTCTTTGAATCTTCTTTATCATGCTAGGATTAACAGGAAAAAGCAAAAAATTTCAGAATTGCACCGTGCAATGTGGAGATATTACTGTTTGTGCATTTACAATATTCATTGATTTTTGCCATTGAAAAACATGTTTTTCATATACCAGAAATGTTTGAAGCTACTGACTGAATGAAAGGAGCTGGCATCTCACTCTCTTTGAATCTTCTTTATCATGCTAGGATTAGCAGGAAAAAGCAAAAAATTTCAGAATTGCACCTTGCAATGTGGAGATATTACTGTTTGTGCATTTACAATATTCATTGATTTTTGCCATTGAAAAACATGTTTTTCATATACCAGAAATGTTTGAAGCTACTGACTGAATGAAAGGAGCTGGCATCTCACTCTCTTTGAATCTTCTTTATCATGCTAGGATTAGCAGGAAAAAGCAAAAAATTTCAGAATTGCACCTTGCAATGTGGAGATATTACTGTTTGTGCATTTACAATATTCATTGATTTTTGCCATTGAAAAACATGTTTTTCATATACCAGAAATGTTTGAAGCTACTGACTGAATGAAAGGAGCTGGCATCTCACTCTGAATCTTCTTTATCATGCTAGGATTAACAGGAAAAAGCAAAAAATTTCAGAATTGCACCTTGCAATGTGGAGATATTACTGTTTGTGCATTTACAATATTCATTGATTTTTGCCATTGAAAAACATGTTTTTCATATACCAGAAATGTTTGAAGCTACTGACTGAATGAAAGGAGCTGGCATCTCACTCTCTTTGAATCTTCTTTATCATGCTAGGATTAACAGGAAAAAGCTAAAAATTTCAGAATTGCACCGTGCAATGTGGAGATATTACTGTTTGTGCATTTACAATATTCATTGATTTTTGCCATTGAAAAACATGTTTTTCATATACCAGAAATGTTTGAAGCTACTGACTGAATGAAAGGAGCTGGCATCTCACTCTCTTTGAATCTTCTTTATCATGCTAGGATTAGCAGGAAAAAGCTAAAAATTTCAGAATTGCACCGTGCAATGTGGAGATATTACTGTTTGTGCATTTACAATATTCATTGATTTTTGCCATTGAAAAACATGTTTTTCATATACCAGAAATGTTTGAAGCTACTGACTGAATGAAAGGAGCTGGCATCTCACTCTCTTTGAATCTTCTTTATCATGCTAGGATTAGCAGGAAAAAGCAAAAAATTTCAGAATTGCACCTTGCAATGTGGAGATATTACTGTTTGTGCATTTACAATATTCATTGATTTTTGCCATTGAAAAACATGTTTTTCATATACCAGAAATGTTTGAAGCTACTGACTGAATGAAAGGAGCTGACATCTCACTCTCTTTGAATCTTCTTTATCATGCTAGGATTAACAGGAAAAAGCTAAAAATTTCAGAATTGCACCGTGCAATGTGGAGATATTACTGTTTGTGCATTTACAATATTCATTGATTTTTGCCATTGAAAAACATGTTTTTCATATACCAGAAATGTTTGAAGCTACTGACTGAATGAAAGGAGCTGGCATCTCACTCTCTTTGAATCTTCTTTATCATGCTAGGATTAGCAGGAAAAAGCAAAAAATTTCAGAATTGCACCTTGCAATGTGGAGATATTACTGTTTGTGCATTTACAATATTCATTGATTTTTGCCATTGAAAAACATGTTTTTCATATACCAGAAATGTTTGAAGCTACTGACTGAATGAAAGGAGCTGGCATCTCACTCTCTTTGAATCTTCTTTATCATGCTAGGATTAGCAGGAAAAAGCAAAAAATTTCAGAATTGCACCTTGCAATGTGGAGATATTACTGTTTGTGCATTTACAATATTCATTGATTTTTGCCATTGAAAAACATGTTTTTCATATACCAGAAATGTTTGAAGCTACTGACTGAATGAAAGGAGCTTGGCATCTCACTCTCTTTGAATCTTCTTTATCATGCTAGGATTAACAGGAAAAAGCAAAAAATTTCAGAATTGCACCTTGCAATGTGGAGATATTACTGTTTGTGCATTTACAATATTCATTGATTTTTGCCATTGAAAAACATGTTTTTCATATACCAGAAATGTTTGAAGCTACTGACTGAATGAAAGGAGCTGGCATCTCACTCTCTTTGAATCTTCTTTATCATGCTAGGATTAACAGGAAAAAGCTAAAAATTTCAGAATTGCACCGTGCAATGTGGAGATATTACTGTTTGTGCATTTACAATATTCATTGATTTTTGCCATTGAAAAACATGTTTTTCATATACCAGAAATGTTTGAAGCTACTGACTGAATGAAAGGAGCTGGCATCTCACTCTCTTTGAATCTTCTTTATCATGCTAGGATTAACAGGAAAAAGCTAAAAATTTCAGAATTGCACCGTGCAATGTGGAGATATTACTGTTTGTGCATTTACAATATTCATTGATTTTTGCCATTGAAAAACATGTTTTTCATATACCAGAAATGTTTGAAGCTACTGACTGAATGAAAGGAGCTGGCATCTCACTCTCTTTGAATCTTCTTTATCATGCTAGGATTAGCAGGAAAAAGCAAAAAATTTCAGAATTGCACCTTGCAATGTGGAGATATTACTGTTTGTGCATTTACAATATTCATTGATTTTTGCCATTGAAAAACGTTTTTCATATACCAGAAATGTTTGAAGCTACTGACTGAATGAAAGGAGCTGGCATCTCACTCTCTTTGAGTCTTCTTTATCATGCTAGGATTAACAGGAAAAAGCTAAAAATTTCAGAATTGCACCGTGCAATGTGGAGATATTACTGTTTGTGCATTTACAATATTCATTGATTTTTGCCATTGAAAAACATGTTTTTCATATACCAGAAATGTTTGAAGCTACTGACTGAATGAAAGGAGCTGGCATCTCACTCTCTTTGAATCTTCTTTATCATGCTAGGATTAGCAGGAAAAAGCAAAAAATTTCAGAATTGCACCTTGCAATGTGGAGATATTACTGTTTGTGCATTTACAATATTCATTGATTTTTGCCATTGAAAAACATGTTTTTCATATACCAGAAATGTTTGAAGCTACTGACTGAATGAAAGGAGCTGGCATCTCACTCTCTTTGAATCTTCTTTATCATGCTAGGATTAGCAGGAAAAAGCAAAAAATTTCAGAATTGCACCTTGCAATGTGGAGATATTACTGTTTGTGCATTTACAATATTCATTGATTTTTGCCATTGAAAAACATGTTTTTCATATACCAGAAATGTTTGAAGCTACTGACTGAATGAAAGGAGCTGGCATCTCACTCTCTTTGTTTTACCGTATTTTTGTTTTTCATTAACGACATATTGACAAGTAATTGACAGTAGCATAATCTAAATATAGGGGAAAATCAGGGATAACTGGAACGCGGGAAAAAGGGGGAAAAGGGGAAAGACCGAAGGGAGGGGAGGGGAAGGGAAACAACAAGGTAGGATAACAAGGGGTAGAAGAGATTGATTCATCAAATAATATTGTAATCAATAAAAGAATAATAAAACAATCTAACAAAACACATAACAATTTCAGCATATTGTCATGTTAGCAATAATACAAACAAAGTGAATGAACAGTCTGTAAGACATTTTAAGAACTACCAGTATTATAGGCAGGACTGGGGAATTTGTTTGACCAGATATCCCATTTTTTAGAAAATTTGAAAAGGTTATCATTAATAGAGGCAAATCTAAATTCGTATATTCTATGTTGGTTCATCCTATCTACTAAATCCTCCAAAGTAGGAACAGACGACTTTCTCCAATGAAAAGATAAAGCATTTTTGCAAACCGAAAATATGTGGATCATGATAGCTCTCTCATAAGACTTATATGTTTCCAACTCTAATGATAATAGAGCTGTTTGAGGGGTCAAAATGAAAGGTCTGCCCAAAAGGTCATTAATCAGAGAAGAAATCTGAGCCCACAGATTACGAATCTTAGGGCAGCTCCAAAAAATATGCAAAAGATCTCACTTAATGCCACAATCCCTCCAACAAAGGGGAGAATTACTGGACCTTATGTGATGGAGCCTAATTGGGGTATAATACCACCTTGATAAAACCTTGAAATAAGCCTCTTGCAGAGGCATGGAAATATTGGAGGCTTGAGTAAAAAGTACAGCATTCTCCCACTGGTCGAGAGGGAAGTTGAGTTTCAGGTCTTTTTCCCATCGTGACATGTAGATATTTTTTTTGAAGGATAGATCATTGTTGAAGCTATTGTAAATGTGTCTCAAGCTCCAGAAAATTTTGTGTGATGGGTTACACAGCAGGTTCGCCGAGGTTTTGGAAACAAGGAGTTTACCAGCCAGAAATTCTAGAATAATACTTTTAAAATGGGAGTATAAGAAAAAATCAGAAGAAGGGAGATTAAATTTTTTTTTGAGGGTTTGGAAAGGAGAAAAAGTAGAAATCTCGTAGAGGTCCCCAATTTTCTTTAACCCTCTACTATTCCAGTGATCCGGAATGCAGGAGTTGTGTAAGGAAGCGACAAAATTGATTGGAAAGTTTTTTACAAGAGAGAGTTTGTCTACATTGGAGTCTCTAGAAAGATTTCCGCTCCTTCTACTAGCAATTTTCTTCCAAGCTTCGATAGTTGCTTGAAAGATAGGGTGGGAAGGATCATGAGTGCATTTTTTAAAGAGATGTTTAAATAGCAAATCTCGGGGAGGGGAATCGCCGTTCAGAGAGGTCTCCAAAATTAGCCATGCCGGGGGATTTGTATAGTTAAGCCAATTTCTACTCTGCTTGATAAGATTAGCATAGTAATAGGCAGATATGTTAGGGAGACTCAGGCCTCCATTGCTTTTGTTTTTATATAAGATTTCAGCAGATATCCTCGCCCGTTTTTTGTCCCAGATGTAGGAGTTGATCTGATTCTGTATTTTTTGGATGAAACAGAGGGGTATATTTAATGGTAAGTTTCGAAAGAAGTATAAGATTTTGGGGAGGACAAACATTTTAATGGATAGAACCCTACCCCACCATGACAAATCCTTTTTCAGGAGATTCGTCAGATCTCCTCGGACGACGTCATTAATTAGGTCTAAATTGGCAGAGAGTGTTGAGTTGATAGATTTACCAACTACAATCCCCAAATAGGTCAGATTGTCCTTGACTGAATCAAAGGAAAATTTTGAATGTAGAACTTCTCTCGTTTGATGGTCCAAATTAATGTTTAAAAGTTTTGATTTTTTTTTATTAATCTTAAAGTAGGAGATCTGGGAGAATAAATCCAGAACTTCCAAGACCTTATTAACCGAATTTATTGGATCCAGCAAGGAGAGCATGACGTCATCCGCGAAGAGACTAATTTTGAATTCCCTGGAAGGAGCAGAGATCCCCTTAATGTCCGTGCTTTCTCTAATCCTTTGTGCCAAAGGCTCCATAGCCAAAACGAAAAGTAGGGGGGAAAGAGGGCAACCCTGTCTAGTCCCGTTTGTAATGGGGATTGGGTGGGAAAGATAGTTGTTGACATAAATTTTAGCTTGGGGATTCGAATAAAGGGCCAGAATTGAGGAAAGAAAGTTATTGTTAAAACCAAATTTATTAAGAGTAAGTTTTAAATATAGCCAATTTAATCTATCGAATGCTTTTTCAGCATCTAATGCGAGCAAGGAGGTTGGAACCCTAACTGTATTAATTAATCTCAAAATATTCAAAATTCTTCTAGTGCCGTCAGTAGCTTGTCTCCCACCAACGAAACCAATTTGGTCATCGTTGATGAGATTTGGGAGAATAGTTGAAAGACGATTGGCCAGAATTTTCGAATAAATTTTTATATCGGTATTGATTAGTGAGATAGGTCTATAATTTTTGACATTATCCCTCTCATCTTTTGACTTGGGAATCAAGGTGATAGTGGCCTCCAACATTTCTTGAGGGAAGGAGCAGTTTGAAGATGCCAAATTAAAGATTTTAGTAAGATGAGGGGAAAGGAGTTCACAAAAGGTCTTATAGTATTCATTGATGAACCCATCTGGACCCGGGGCCTTGAAAGATTTAAGTTGCTTAATTGTGTTCATAACTTCGAGGGTAGTAAAGGGTTCATTCAATGCCTCAAGATCCAGAGGGCTCAGTTTGGGTAATTTAATTGAAGAGAGAAAATTGTTAATTTCTTCTGAGTTAGGTTGGGAAATTAAGGGATCAGATTTGATATTATAGAGTTTCTCATAAAATTCTGCGAACCGATCAGCTATATCTTTCGGATGATAGAGCAATGATCCGTTAACATTTTTTATTTTGTCAATTCTATTGTTCGCTCTTTTTTGTTTAACCAGTCGGGCCATAAAACGAGTAGGTTTGTTAAGGGCGGCATAGTAATTAAACTTTGATTTTTGAATGATCGAGTCGTAGGAAGAAAAAATTTCGGATTTTAGGTCAATCCTTAGATTTAGTAGCTCCTTTTGAATTGTTGGGGAAGGGGAAGGGAGGTTAATCTGGGCTAGTTCTTTTTCTTTAATTAGTTTTTGAAGGGAATTTATTTTGGCTCTTTTTTCTTTCTTTTCCGATGAGGATATCTGAATTAGTATACCCCGAAGCACAGCTTTATGGGCACACCAACTAGAGAAGGGGTTAGACAGATCCGGGGTTTCATTTTCTTTAAAATAGTTTGAAATTGCATTTTCAATAGTTTTTTTATTCTTTGGATTATGAATAAGGGAAGATTTGCACTTCCAGAGGAATCCATTTCTTAGAATAGGGCCAATGTGAAGTTCACACGTTATAGGGGCATGATCCGATGTAGACCTGGGGCCTATGGAGATATTTGAAAATTTGGATAGAGAGAAAACGTTGGTTAACATTAGATCAATTCTGGAGGCCGTTTGATGTGCATCTGAAAAGTGAGAAAACTCTTTGGAAGTAGTATTGAAACATCTGAATATGTCGAAAAGTTCATTTCTATGAAGCCAATTATTTAGTGTAGCATATAAATGACGACTAGGAGAAGAAGAGTCAATTAACCCATCAGGTACCATATTAAAATCCCCCAGAAGGATCAATTCACCTCTCCTAACCTCCTCCACTTTCCTTAAAACTTTATTTAAAAAAGAGATTTGCTTCTTATTTGGGGCATATACGTTAGCAATTGTACACTCATGATTGTTCAATTTGCAGTTCAGTATGTGATATCTGCCATTAACATCACAATGCTGATCTAATAGTTCAAATGGAACCGAATTTTTAATCAATGTTGCAACACCAGCTTTTTTTCGTCCGCTGATGGACTCAAAAATATGGGGATATTCTTTATGGGAAAATTTAGGATGTTTCCCCTCAGCGAACCTGGTCTCTTGTAAACACGCTACATCCGCTCCAAGATGAACCAATTCCTTCCATAGGGAGAATCTTTTGTTGGGGCTATTCAGACCTCTTACATTGTATGAGACAACCTTAATAGGCATAGACCAGGGAAACAGTCAAAATGTATCAAAAGAAGAGAAAAGCAAAAACAATTGATCCTGCGAACCACCCCAGGCGGTAAAACCACCAACAATCAAAACTGGGAGATGGTATTTTAATAGATAGAAAATGCGTTACAGACCACGATTCAAAGGAGAAAATTTGTCAAACAAACAACAACAATAACAGTCACTAGGTATTCAAGATACCAGAAAAGGAAATAAAAAAATGAATCAAAAACTTCCTGAGGGAACCTTTACCTGAAAGGTTCTCCCTCGGTTTTGGGGGAAAAAAAGTGTGTGGACACTACCTGAGGGCATAGTATAAAGAAGATTAATATGAGTTTTGGATCTCCAAAGCCAACCAAGACTTAAAAGGACAAAATTAACGTTTTAAGATTTAACTAAATCAGACAATGATTACTACACTATAGATTTTCAGAATTAGGTTCAGTAATATATTAACCCAGATATTGTGTCATATAATGAATAAGTTTTAGAAAGGATCCAATAATAACTCCCCCACATCTCAGCGGTTTGGAGCTTTCGGATCCTTCAGGGGAATGTCTTTTATAAATTCAAAGAATTTGGGGCCCTCATCTGGATCTGAAAGAGTAAAAGTTTTCCCTTTAAAAAAAATCAATAGTTTCACTGGGAAGCCCCACCTATACGGAATACTCATGTCTCTCAATTTGTCAGTGGTCAATTTGTAGGCCCTTCTCGCATCCATAGTTTCCCTTGAAAAATCTGAGAAGATTTTTAGGTGCGAAAAGGGTTCAGGGAATTTCTTTTCCTCTCTAATAAAACTTAAAATTCTCTCCTTAGTGGAGAAAAAGTGCAATCTTATTATCGTGTCTCTAGGTAAATCAGGAGAAATAGACGACGGGCGAAATAAGCGATGTGCTCTGTCTATAATAAGATCCTGCTCAGACAAAGAAGGGATAGATTTGTGAAATAAGTCCCTAACATAGGAGAGAAGGTCAGAGGGGGAGACACTTTCAGAGATGCCCCTAATTTTCAAGTTATTTCTCCTGCTTCTATCTTCTAGGTCAGCCACTTTTAATCTTAGTCTATGAAGCTCAGATTTAATCTCGCTATTTTCTGAAGAAACTTTATCTAATTTTCCTTCTACCGTATTAAGTCTCTTGGTGTTCTCCTCTAATTTAACACCAAAAGCGCTTAGAGTAGACTTCATGGAATCAACCTGTCTATCAAATCCCAACTTCATGTTATTATCAATCCTTTTAGTCAGGTTGTCCAAAAATGAGGTAAGGTCAAAATCTTCTGGATTTTGAGAAGTGGGCAATTTTAGCGGGACACTGATCATAGAATCAGGTGCTAAAGGAGATGGATCCTTTTTTAAACGCCTCCTTTCTGGACTTGGGTTAGGGGAAGTATCTGAGGAATCATCTTCTGAATTGGTTGCGAGGAGGGAAAATTTATTGCCCCAGTCACCAGGATCTCTTCTTTTTGAGGACACGGACAAATCCATATCCTCCTCTTTTTTACCTCTGGCTGTTGTAACAGGGGCAGGTTTAGAAATAGAAACCCTTTGCTGTTTGGGGGAAGTTACAGTTTTAGGGGAATCTTTGGTGGGAGTATACATTTTAGAGGTTGGGTTATCCTCAGGGTTTCTATGGGGTGACCTAGACTTGACTGGGCTAATAATATTAACAGAATCCTCTGAGGGGTTAGAGAAGGAAAAACGCTGGGAGGTCTTCCCTCTTACCGCATTAGTTTTAAGGGGAATCTCTAGGGATTTTTGGGAATTTCTTTTGTTTGATGCCATTATAAGCGTTAATTCTGTAGAGTATGAATGCAAATATACACTATTATATCTGAATGTTACTTTAGAATGAAACCAGTAGAGTAGCTAACCTGAAATATCAGGTGTCCGCAATCAAATGACAGTGAATAAAAATTTTAGTAAACCAACGAATATATCTTAAAATACAATATATATATAATCAGACAATATTCAAAAATCGCCGAATGTCCGTTTTCCTAAATTAAAGACAATTAGGTGAATCAAAGACATCAGAGAATTTCGCCAGGAGAGAATGTAAAATTATTAGGGCAAATGATAATCAATGCAGAATCAGTAGTTCTAAAGTTAGTGGTAATGAAAAAAAAAGTATTTCTATATCCAGGAGAATAAGTATGTAAATTTTGGGTACCGTCCCTTTAAGAAAAAAAAAAAAGAAAAAAAATGTCTGAAAAAGGAAATTTATAGAAAAATCCTCCAAAGGGTTAATATAAAGTTTTGCAAACCAGATTCTATAAAGATCTGTAAAATTCTGTGGGCAACAGTTTTATGTGCAATACCTGGTGTTTTAATATACTGCTTATAAGTAAAGATACAAAATCAGCACCATGGACAGCAGTTCAGATTAATATAAGATCAGCACCATGGACAGCAGTTCAGGCTAGCATAAGATCAGCACCATGGACAGCAGTTCAGACTAATATAAGATCAGCACCTTGGACAGCAGTTCAGAGCGACGCTGTAGCAGAAGGCAGGGGAGTTTGACTAATGTAAGATCAGCACCATGGACAGCAGTGCAGATCAACGCTGGAGCAGGAGGCTGGAGAATTTGATCAGCACCATGGACAGCAGTGCAGAGTGACGCTGCAGCAGGGGGTGGGAAATTTGAAAAATATCAGCTGATTGGAAGTGTGTGACAGTGGAGGGCAGCGGTGCTGCTGCAGCGAGGGACCAGGGGCAAAATCAAAGCGCAGCGGCGCTGTCACAGGAGGGGGAGGCAATCACAGGGGTCTGCAGGGGCCAGTTATCATAGGGACACATACAGCAGAGCGGCACAGCGGGGGCAGACAAAACGGACCTCGGCACCGGCGGCACTCAACAGCTGATAGCAGGGGGAATGGAGCGGCTCCTTATCAAAGGGAGGGAGATACCGCCGCCACTATGTAGATCTTGGGGACGTGGGGACACCGGCCGTGTATACTGGCAGTGCCCAGTATCAGAGGAAACAGCTGATATGCCGGCTCCGGAGCAGAGGAGGGGGGACCGCTACTATGAGAACAGCCCCGGAGCGCAGGTAACAGCCACAGAGGAAGAGAGAGCCGGGTGCAGACAGCAGCGGTGGCAGTGAGCCGAGGGGGGGAAAGGGACGCAGCAGCTTCACAGGGACACAAGGGGACACCGCTACCACCGGAGCAGCCCCGGAATCACGGCAACAGACCCCCAGAAACTCGGTAGGAGCCCCGGCGTCAGCTAGGGCTTATCTGACCTGTACTGGAGTATGCAGCATGCAGTCCCGCTCCGTCCCAGTCTCCTGAGCTCCGCGTCGTACAGGCAGGCTAGGCTCACGGTCCCTCGTCGGCAGCAGGGGTCTTATCCACGGGGTCCAGTGGGTTTGGGGATCTTTGGTCCGGGGGAGGCAGTGCTTCTTCCTTATGGAGTGGGGTCCTGCGGGTCCGGTCCGGACCTCCGTGGAGTAGCGATAGTTGATTGCAGGGCCGGGTTTTCCAAGCTGTCGCCGGTCTCAGTCCCCTCTTCTCTTTTCTTCTTGGGTCCGGTGACAGGGCAGCTGATACAGCTGTAGGGTCCCGCTCCCAAAGTAAAAGGCGGAGCAAAGCAGACCTTTACTGCTATTCCAGTCACTTCAAAGCAGCGCTGCTGAGTGACTGGAAACAAGAAAACGCCGCCAGTGATCACTAAGATATCGGGGCCAGAACCAAAATGTGCCACACCGTGGGTCAAAATAAAGTTCTGACAACAGTCAGGGGGCCCAGTATGTAGTGTTCTGTTGAATGGGGTGAAAGAAATATGTGCCCCCACCGAACTGTGAGCTTAAAGGGGCACGTCACAGCCTCAAGGACTGGAATGCTCACCAGGACTTACCGCAGCTGCATATAAAGCCTGCTGGCAGTCCTTAAGTCCGGTATAAATCGATGTAATCCTGGGTCCGGAGGTAAAAAGGCATAAATGGGTCCACAATCCTGTAGGGCCACGTTACAGAGTCACTTCAATGGTGGTTTCTGAGCCTCACCCAAATGTCTGAGCACAAAGCATCTCCAGGGTTGATAGGGTTAGCAGGGATTCCTTGGTGTCAAAATGATTCCTGAGTGATAGGAAGTCAAATTATATAAAAATTTTGAAAAAAAAATCTTCTTTTGTTGCTTAAAAAGTAGCTTTAAGGCAAAGCCCTCAGGGAGCTCAGGATCAAGCTGCCATCTCGTCCTGTGCTCAGGCCACTCCCCCCATCTCACTCTCTTTGAATCTTCTTTATCATGCTAGGATTAACAGGAAAAAGCAAAAAATTTCAGAATTGCACCTTGCAATGTGGAGATATTACTGTTTGTGCATTTACAATATTCATTGATTTTTGCCATTGAAAAACATGTTTTTCATATACCAGAAATGTTTGAAGCTACTGACTGAATGAAAGGAGCTGGCATCTCACTCTCTTTGAATCTTCTTTATCATGCTAGGATTAACAGGAAAAAGCTAAAAATTTCAGAATTGCACCGTGCAATGTGGAGATATTACTGTTTGTGCATTTACAATATTCATTGATTTTTGCCATTGAAAAACATGTTTTTCATATACCAGAAATGTTTGAAGCTACTGACTGAATGAAAGGAGCTGGCATCTCACTCTCTTTGAATCTTCTTTATCATGCTAGGATTAGCAGGAAAAAGCAAAAAATTTCAGAATTGCACCTTGCAATGTGGAGATATTACTGTTTGTGCATTTACAATATTCATTGATTTTTGCCATTGAAAAACATGTTTTTCATATACCAGAAATGTTTGAAGCTACTGACTGAATGAAAGGAGCTGGCATCTCACTCTCTTTGAATCTTCTTTATCATGCTAGGATTAACAGGAAAAAGCAAAAAATTTCAGAATTGCCCCTTGCAATGTGGAGATATTACTGTTTGTGCATTTACAATATTCATTGATTTTTGCCATTGAAAAACATGTTTTTCATATACCAGAAATGTTTGAAGCTACTGACTGAATGAAAGGAGCTGGCATCTCACTCTCTTTGAATCTTCTTTATCATGCTAGGATTAACAGGAAAAAGCTAAAAATTTCAGAATTGCACCGTGCAATGTGGAGATATTACTGTTTGTGCATTTACAATATTCATTGATTTTTGCCATTGAAAAACATGTTTTTCATATACCAGAAATGTTTGAAGCTACTGACTGAATGAAAGGAGCTGGCATCTCACTCTCTTTGAATCTTCTTTATCATGCTAGGATTAACAGGAAAAAGCTAAAAATTTCAGAATTGCACCTTGCAATGTGGAGATATTACTGTTTGTGCATTTACAATATTCATTGATTTTTGCCATTGAAAAACATGTTTTTCATATACCAGAAATGTTTGAAGCTACTGACTGAATGAAAGGAGCTGGCATCTCACTCTCTTTGAATCTTCTTTATCATGCTAGGATTAGTAGGAAAAAGCAAAAAATTTCAGAATTGCACCTTGCAATGTGGAGATATTACTGTTTGTGCATTTACAATATTCATTGATTTTTGCCATTGAAAAACATGTTTTTCATATACCAGAAATGTTTGAAGCTACTGACTGAATGAAAGGAGCTGGCATCTCACTCTCTTTGAATCTTCTTTATCATGCTAGGATTAACAGGAAAAAGCTAAAAATTTCAGAATTGCACCGTGCAATGTGGAGATATTACTGTTTGTGCATTTACAATATTCATTGATTTTTGCCATTGAAAAACATGTTTTTCATATACCAGAAATGTTTGAAGCTACTGACTGAATGAAAGGAGCTGGCATCTCACTCTCTTTGAATCTTCTTTATCATGCTAGGATTAGCAGGAAAAAGCAAAAAATTTCAGAATTGCACCTTGCAATGTGGAGATATTACTGTTTGTGCATTTACAATATTCATTGATTTTTGCCATTGAAAAACATGTTTTTCATATACCAGAAATGTTTGAAGCTACTGACTGAATGAAAGGAGCTGGCATCTCACTCTCTTTGAATCTTCTTTATCATGCTAGGATTAACAGGAAAAAGCAAAAAATTTCAGAATTGCACCTTGCAATGTGGAGATATTACTGTTTGTGCATTTACAATATTCATTGATTTTTGCCATTGAAAAACATGTTTTTCATATACCAGAAATGTTTGAAGCTACTGACTGAATGAAAGGAGCTGGCATCTCACTCTCTTTGAATCTTCTTTATCATGCTAGGATTAACAGGAAAAAGCTAAAAATTTCAGAATTGCACCGTGCAATGTGGAGATATTACTGTTTGTGCATTTACAATATTCATTGATTTTTGCCATTGAAAAACATGTTTTTCATATACCAGAAATGTTTGAAGCTACTGACTGAATGAAAGGAGCTGGCATCTCACTCTCTTTGAATCTTCTTTATCATGCTAGGATTAGCAGGAAAAAGCAAAAAATTTCAGAATTGCACCTTGCAATGTGGAGATATTACTGTTTGTGCATTTACAATATTCATTGATTTTTGCCATTGAAAAACATGTTTTTCATATACCAGAAATGTTTGAAGCTACTGACTGAATGAAAGGAGCTGGCATCTCACTCTCTTTGAATCTTCTTTATCATGCTAGGATTAACAGGAAAAAGCTAAAAATTTCAGAATTGCACCGTGCAATGTGGAGATATTACTGTTTGTGCATTTACAATATTCATTGATTTTTGCCATTGAAAAACATGTTTTTCATATACCAGAAATGTTTGAAGCTACTGACTGAATGAAAGGAGCTGGCATCTCACTCTCTTTGAATCTTCTTTATCATGCTAGGATTAGCAGGAAAAAGCAAAAAATTTCAGAATTGCACCTTGCAATGTGGAGATATTACTGTTTGTGCATTTACAATATTCATTGATTTTTGCCATTGAAAAACATGTTTTTCATATACCAGAAATGTTTGAAGCTACTGACTGAATGAAAGGAGCTGGCATCTCACTCTCTTTGAATCTTCTTTATCATGCTAGGATTAACAGGAAAAAGCTAAAAATTTCAGAATTGCACCGTGCAATGTGGAGATATTACTGTTTGTGCATTTACAATATTCATTGATTTTTGCCATTGAAAAACATGTTTTTCATATACCAGAAATGTTTGAAGCTACTGACTGAATGAAAGGAGCTGGCATCTCACTCTCTTTGAATCTTCTTTATCATGCTAGGATTAGCAGGAAAAAGCAAAAAATTTCAGAATTGCACCTTGCAATGTGGAGATATTACTGTTTGTGCATTTACAATATTCATTGATTTTTGCCATTGAAAAACATGTTTTTCATATACCAGAAATGTTTGAAGCTACTGACTGAATGAAAGGAGCTGGCATCTCACTCTCTTTGAATCTTCTTTATCATGCTAGGATTAACAGGAAAAAGCAAAAAATTTCAGAATTGCACCTTGCAATGTGGAGATATTACTGTTTGTGCATTTACAATATTCATTGATTTTTGCCATTGAAAAACATGTTTTTCATATACCAGAAATGTTTGAAGCTACTGACTGAATGAAAGGAGCTGGCATCTCACTCTCTTTGAATCTTCTTTATCATGCTAGGATTAACAGGAAAAAGCTAAAAATTTCAGAATTGCACCGTGCAATGTGGAGATATTACTGTTTGTGCATTTACAATATTCATTGATTTTTGCCATTGAAAAACATGTTTTTCATATACCAGAAATGTTTGAAGCTACTGACTGAATGAAAGGAGCTGGCATCTCACTCTCTTTGAATCTTCTTTATCATGCTAGGATTAGCAGGAAAAAGCAAAAAATTTCAGAATTGCACCTTGCAATGTGGAGATATTACTGTTTGTGCATTTACAATATTCATTGATTTTTGCCATTGAAAAACATGTTTTTCATATACCAGAAATGTTTGAAGCTACTGACTGAATGAAAGGAGCTGGCATCTCACTCTCTTTGAATCTTCTTTATCATGCTAGGATTAACAGGAAAAAGCTAAAAATTTCAGAATTGCACCGTGCAATGTGGAGATATTACTGTTTGTGCATTTACAATATTCATTGATTTTTGCCATTGAAAAACATGTTTTTCATATACCAGAAATGTTTGAAGCTACTGACTGAATGAAAGGAGCTGGCATCTCACTCTCTTTGAATCTTCTTTATCATGCTAGGATTAGCAGGAAAAAGCAAAAAATTTCAGAATTGCACCTTGCAATGTGGAGATATTACTGTTTGTGCATTTACAATATTCATTGATTTTTGCCATTGAAAAACATGTTTTTCATATACCAGAAATGTTTGAAGCTACTGACTGAATGAAAGGAGCTGGCATCTCACTCTCTTTGAATCTTCTTTATCATGCTAGGATTAGCAGGAAAAAGCTAAAAATTTCAGAATTGCACCGTGCAATGTGGAGATATTACTGTTTGTGCATTTACAATATTCATTGATTTTTGCCATTGAAAAACATGTTTTTCATATACCAGAAATGTTTGAAGCTACTGACTGAATGAAAGGAGCTGGCATCTCACTCTCTTTGAATCTTCTTTATCATGCTAGGATTAGCAGGAAAAAGCTAAAAATTTCAGAATTGCACCGTGCAATGTGGAGATATTACTGTTTGTGCATTTACAATATTCATTGATTTTTGCCATTGAAAAACATGTTTTTCATATACCAGAAATGTTTGAAGCTACTGACTGAATGAAAGGAGCTGGCATCTCACTCTCTTTGAATCTTCTTTATCATGCTAGGATTAGCAGGAAAAAGCAAAAAATTTCAGAATTGCACCTTGCAATGTGGAGATATTACTGTTTGTGCATTTACAATATTCATTGATTTTTGCCATTGAAAAACATGTTTTTCATATACCAGAAATGTTTGAAGCTACTGACTGAATGAAAGGAGCTGGCATCTCACTCTCTTTGAATCTTCTTTATCATGCTAGGATTAACAGGAAAAAGCAAAAAATTTCAGAATTGCACCTTGCAATGTGGAGATATTACTGTTTGTGCATTTACAATATTCATTGATTTTTGCCATTGAAAAACATGTTTTTCATATACCAGAAATGTTTGAAGCTACTGACTGAATGAAAGGAGCTGGCATCTCACTCTCTTTGAATCTTCTTTATCATGCTAGGATTAACAGGAAAAAGCTAAAAATTTCAGAATTGCACCGTGCAATGTGGAGATATTACTGTTTGTGCATTTACAATATTCATTGATTTTTGCCATTGAAAAACATGTTTTTCATATACCAGAAATGTTTGAAGCTACTGACTGAATGAAAGGAGCTGGCATCTCACTCTCTTTGAATCTTCTTTATCATGCTAGGATTAACAGGAAAAAGCAAAAAATTTCAGAATTGCACCTTGCAATGTGGAGATATTACTGTTTGTGCATTTACAATATTCATTGATTTTTGCCATTGAAAAACATGTTTTTCATATACCAGAAATGTTTGAAGCTACTGACTGAATGAAAGGAGCTGGCATCTCACTCTCTTTGAATCTTCTTTATCATGCTAGGATTAACAGGAAAAAGCTAAAAATTTCAGAATTGCACCGTGCAATGTGGAGATATTACTGTTTGTGCATTTACAATATTCATTGATTTTTGCCATTGAAAAACATGTTTTTCATATACCAGAAATGTTTGAAGCTACTGACTGAATGAAAGGAGCTGGCATCTCACTCTCTTTGAATCTTCTTTATCATGCTAGGATTAGCAGGAAAAAGCAAAAAATTTCAGAATTGCACCTTGCAATGTGGAGATATTACTGTTTGTGCATTTACAATATTCATTGATTTTTGCCATTGAAAAACATGTTTTTCATATACCAGAAATGTTTGAAGCTACTGACTGAATGAAAGGAGCTGGCATCTCACTCTCTTTGAATCTTCTTTATCATGCTAGGATTAGCAGGAAAAAGCTAAAAATTTCAGAATTGCACCGTGCAATGTGGAGATATTACTGTTTGTGCATTTACAATATTCATTGATTTTTGCCATTGAAAAACATGTTTTTCATATACCAGAAATGTTTGAAGCTACTGACTGAATGAAAGGAGCTGGCATCTCACTCTCTTTGAATCTTCTTTATCATGCTAGGATTAGCAGGAAAAAGCAAAAAATTTCAGAATTGCACCTTGCAATGTGGAGATATTACTGTTTGTGCATTTACAATATTCATTGATTTTTGCAATTGAAAAACATGTTTTTCATATACCAGAAATGTTTGAAGCTACTGACTGAATGAAAGGAGCTGGCATCTCACTCTCTTTGAATCTTCTTTATCATGCTAGGATTAACAGGAAAAAGCAAAAAATTTCAGAATTGCACCTTGCAATGTGGAGATATTACTGTTTGTGCATTTACAATATTCATTGATTTTTGCCATTGAAAAACATGTTTTTCATATACCAGAAATGTTTGAAGCTACTGACTGAATGAAAGGAGCTGGCATCTCACTCTCTTTGAATCTTCTTTATCATGCTAGGATTAACAGGAAAAAGCAAAAAATTTCAGAATTGCACCTTGCAATGTGGAGATATTACTGTTTGTGCATTTACAATATTCATTGATTTTTGCCATTGAAAAACATGTTTTTCATATACCAGAAATGTTTGAAGCTACTGACTGAATGAAAGGAGCTGGCATCTCACTCTCTTTGAATCTTCTTTATCATGCTAGGATTAACAGGAAAAAGCAAAAAATTTCAGAATTGCACCTTGCAATGTGGAGATATTACTGTTTGTGCATTTACAATATTCATTGATTTTTGCCATTGAAAAACATGTTTTTCATATACCAGAAATGTTTGAAGCTACTGACTGAATGAAAGGAGCTGGCATCTCACTCTCTTTGAATCTTCTTTATCATGCTAGGATTAGCAGGAAAAAGCAAAAAATTTCAGAATTGCACCTTGCAATGTGGAGATATTACTGTTTGTGCATTTACAATATTCATTGATTTTTGCCATTGAAAAACATGTTTTTCATATACCAGAAATGTTTGAAGCTACTGACTGAATGAAAGGAGCTGGCATCTCACTCTCTTTGAATCTTCTTTATCATGCTAGGATTAACAGGAAAAAGCTAAAAATTTCAGAATTGCACCGTGCAATGTGGAGATATTACTGTTTGTGCATTTACAATATTCATTGATTTTTGCCATTGAAAAACATGTTTTTCATATACCAGAAATGTTTGAAGCTACTGACTGAATGAAAGGAGCTGGCATCTCACTCTCTTTGAATCTTCTTTAGCATGCTAGGATTAGCAGGAAAAAGCAAAAAATTTCAGAATTGCACCTTGCAATGTGGAGATATTACTGTTTGTGCATTTACAATATTCATTGATTTTTGCCATTGAAAAACATGTTTTTCATATACCAGAAATGTTTGAAGCTACTGACTGAATGAAAGGAGCTGGCATCTCACTCTGAATCTTCTTTATCATGCTAGGATTAACAGGAAAAAGCAAAAAATTTCAGAATTGCACCTTGCAATGTGGAGATATTACTGTTTGTGCATTTACAATATTCATTGATTTTTGCCATTGAAAAACATGTTTTTCATATACCAGAAATGTTTGAAGCTACTGACTGAATGAAAGGAGCTGGCATCTCACTCTGAATCTTCTTTATCATGCTAGGATTAACAGGAAAAAGCAAAAAATTTCAGAATTGCACCTTGCAATGTGGAGATATTACTGTTTGTGCATTTACAATATTCATTGATTTTTGCCATTGAAAAACATGTTTTTCATATACCAGAAATGTTTGAAGCTACTGACTGAATGAAAGGAGCTGGCATCTCACTCTCTTTGAATCTTCTTTATCATGCTAGGATTAACAGGAAAAAGCTAAAAATTTCAGAATTGCACCGTGCAATGTGGAGATATTACTGTTTGTGCATTTACAATATTCATTGATTTTTGCCATTGAAAAACATGTTTTTCATATACCAGAAATGTTTGAAGCTACTGACTGAATGAAAGGAGCTGGCATCTCACTCTCTTTGAATCTTCTTTATCATGCTAGGATTAGCAGGAAAAAGCAAAAAATTTCAGAATTGCACCGTGCAATGTGGAGATATTACTGTTTGTGCATTTACAATATTCATTGATTTTTGCCATTGAAAAACGTTTTTCATATACCAGAAATGTTTGAAGCTACTGACTGAATGAAAGGAGCTGGCATCTCACTCTCTTTGAATCTTCTTTATCATGCTAGGATTAGCAGGAAAAAGCAAAAAATTTCAGAATTGCACCTTGCAATGTGGAGATATTACTGTTTGTGCATTTACAATATTCATTGATTTTTGCCATTGAAAAACATGTTTTTCATATACCAGAAATGTTTGAAGCTACTGACTGAATGAAAGGAGCTGGCATCTCACTCTCTTTGAATCTTCTTTATCATGCTAGGATTAGCAGGAAAAAGCTAAAAATTTCAGAATTGAACCGTGCAATGTGGAGATATTACTGTTTGTGCATTTACAATATTCATTGATTTTTGCCATTGAAAAACATGTTTTTCATATACCAGAAATGTTTGAAGCTACTGACTGAATGAAAGAAGCTGGCATCTCACTCTCTTTGAATCTTCTTTATCATGCTAGGATTAGCAGGAAAAAGCAAAAAATTTCAGAATTGCACCTTGCAATGTGGAGATATTACTGTTTGTGCATTTACAATATTCATTGATTTTTGCCATTGAAAAACATGTTTTTCATATACCAGAAATGTTTGAAGCTACTGACTGAATGAAAGGAGCTGGCATCTCACTCTCTTTGAATCTTCTTTATCATGCTAGGATTAACAGGAAAAAGCTAAAAATTTCAGAATTGCACCGTGCAATGTGGAGATATTACTGTTTGTGCATTTACAATATTCATTGATTTTTGCCATTGAAAAACATGTTTTTCATATACCAGAAATGTTTGAAGCTACTGACTGAATGAAAGGAGCTGGCATCTCACTCTCTTTGAATCTTCTTTATCATGCTAGGATTAGCAGGAAAAAGCAAAAAATTTCAGAATTGCACCTTGCAATGTGGAGATATTACTGTTTGTGCATTTACAATATTCATTGATTTTTGCCATTGAAAAACATGTTTTTCATATACCAGAAATGTTTGAAGCTACTGACTGAATGAAAGGAGCTGGCATCTCACTCTCCTTGAATCTTCTTTATCATGCTAGGATTAACAGGAAAAAGCTAAAAATTTCAGAATTGCACCGTGCAATGTGGAGATATTACTGTTTGTGCATTTACAATATTCATTGATTTTTGCCATTGAAAAACATGTTTTTCATATACCAGAAATGTTTGAAGCTACTGACTGAATGAAAGGAGCTGGCATCTCACTCTCTTTGAATCTTCTTTATCATGCTAGGATTAGCAGGAAAAAGCAAAAAATTTCAGAATTGCACCTTGCAATGTGGAGATATTACTGTTTGTGCATTTACAATATTCATTGATTTTTGCCATTGAAAAACATGTTTTTCATATACCAGAAATGTTTGAAGCTACTGACTGAATGAAAGGAGCTGGCATCTCACTCTCTTTGAATCTTCTTTATCATGCTAGGATTAACAGGAAAAAGCAAAAAATTTCAGAATTGCACCTTGCAATGTGGAGATATTACTGTTTGTGCATTTACAATATTCATTGATTTTTGCCATTGAAAAACATGTTTTTCATATACCAGAAATGTTTGAAGCTACTGACTGAATGAAAGGAGCTGGCATCTCACTCTCTTTGAATCTTCTTTATCATGCTAGGATTAACAGGAAAAAGCTAAAAATTTCAGAATTGCACCGTGCAATGTGGAGATATTACTGTTTGTGCATTTACAATATTCATTGATTTTTGCCATTGAAAAACATGTTTTTCATATACCAGAAATGTTTGAAGCTACTGACTGAATGAAAGGAGCTGGCATCTCACTCTCTTTGAATCTTCTTTATCATGCTAGGATTAGCAGGAAAAAGCAAAAAATTTCAGAATTGCACCTTGCAATGTGGAGATATTACTGTTTGTGCATTTACAATATTCATTGATTTTTGCCATTGAAAAACATGTTTTTCATATACCAGAAATGTTTGAAGCTACTGACTGAATGAAAGGAGCTGGCATCTCACTCTCTTTGAATCTTCTTTATCATGCTAGGATTAACAGGAAAAAGCTAAAAATTTCAGAATTGCACCGTGCAATGTGGAGATATTACTGTTTGTGCATTTACAATATTCATTGATTTTTGCCATTGAAAAACATGTTTTTCATATACCAGAAATGTTTGAAGCTACTGACTGAATGAAATGAGCTGGCATCTCACTCTCTTTGAATCTTCTTTATCATGCTAGGATTAACAGGAAAAAGCTAAAAATTTCAGAATTGCACCGTGCAATGTGGAGATATTACTGTTTGTGCATTTACAATATTCATTGATTTTTGCCATTGAAAAACATGTTTTTCATATACCAGAAATGTTTGAAGCTACTGACTGAATGAAAGGAGCTGGCATCTCACTCTCTTTGAATCTTCTTTATCATGCTAGGATTAGCAGGAAAAAGCTAAAAATTTCAGAATTGCACCTTGCAATGTGGAGATATTACTGTTTGTGCATTTACAATATTCATTGATTTTTGCCATTGAAAAACATGTTTTTCATATACCAGAAATGTTTGAAGCTACTGACTGAATGAAAGGAGCTGGCATCTCACTCTCTTTGAATTTTCTTTATCATGCTAGGATTAACAGGAAAAAGCTAAAAATTTCAGAATTGCACCGTGCAATGTGGAGATATTACTGTTTGTGCATTTACAATATTCATTGATTTTTGCCATTGAAAAACATGTTTTTCATATACCAGAAATGTTTGAAGCTACTGACTGAATGAAAGGAGCTGGCATCTCACTCTCTTTGAATCTTCTTTATCATGCTAGGATTAGCAGGAAAAAGCAAAAAATTTCAGAATTGCACCTTGCAATGTGGAGATATTACTGTTTGTGCATTTACAATATTCATTGATTTTTGCCATTGAAAAACATGTTTTTCATATACCAGAAATGTTTGAAGCTACTGACTGAATGAAAGGAGCTGGCATCTCACTCTCTTTGAATCTTCTTTATCATGCTAGGATTAACAGGAAAAAGCTAAAAATTTCAGAATTGCACCTTGCAATGTGGAGATATTACTGTTTGTGCATTTACAATATTCATTGATTTTTGCCATTGAAAAACATGTTTTTCATATACCAGAAATGTTTGAAGCTACTGACTGAATGAAAGGAGCTGGCATCTCACTCTCTTTGAATCTTCTTTATCATGCTAGGATTAGCAGGAAAAATCAAAAAATTTCAGAATTGCACCTTGCAATGTGGAGATATTACTGTTTGTGCATTTACAATATTCATTGATTTTTGCCATTGAAAAACATGTTTTTCATATACCAGAAATGTTTGAAGCTACTGACTGAATGAAAGGAGCTGGCATCTCACTCTCTTTGAATCTTCTTTATCATGCTAGGATTAACAGGAAAAAGCAAAAAATTTCAGAATTGCACCTTGCAATGTGGAGATATTACTGTTTGTGCATTTACAATATTCATTGATTTTTGCCATTGAAAAACATGTTTTTCATATACCAGAAATGTTTGAAGCTACTGACTGAATGAAAGGAGCTGGCATCTCACTCTCTTTGAATCTTCTTTATCATGCTAGGATTAACAGGAAAAAGCTAAAAATTTCAGAATTGCACCGTGCAATGTGGAGATATTACTGTTTGTGCATTTACAATATTCATTGATTTTTGCCATTGAAAAACATGTTTTTCATATACCAGAAATGTTTGAAGCTACTGACTGAATGAAAGGAGCTGGCATCTCACTCTCTTTGAATCTTCTTTATCATGCTAGGATTAGCAGGAAAAAGCAAAAAAATTCAGAATTGCACCTTGCAATGTGGAGATATTACTGTTTGTGCATTTACAATATTCATTGATTTTTGCCATTGAAAAACATGTTTTTCATATACCAGAAATGTTTGAAGCTACTGACTGAATGAAAGGAGCTGGCATCTCACTCTCTTTGAATCTTCTTTATCATGCTAGGATTAACAGGAAAAAGCAAAAAATTTCAGAATTGCACCTTGCAATGTGGAGATATTACTGTTTGTGCATTTACAATATTCATTGATTTTTGCCATTGAAAAACATGTTTTTCATATACCAGAAATGTTTGAAGCTACTGACTGAATGAAAGGAGCTGGCATCTCACTCTCTTTGAATCTTCTTTATCATGCTAGGATTAACAGGAAAAAGCTAAAAATTTCAGAATTGCACCGTGCAATGTGGAGATATTACTGTTTGTGCATTTACAATATTCATTGATTTTTGCCATTGAAAAACATGTTTTTCATATACCAGAAATGTTTGAAGCTACTGACTGAATGAAAGGAGCTGGCATCTCACTCTCTTTGAATCTTCTTTATCATGCTAGGATTAGCAGGAAAAAGCAAAAAATTTCAGAATTGCACCTTGCAATGTGGAGATATTACTGTTTGTGCATTTACAATATTCATTGATTTTTGCCATTGAAAAACATGTTTTTCATATACCAGAAATGTTTGAAGCTACTGACTGAATGAAAGGAGCTGGCATCTCACTCTCTTTGAATCTTCTTTATCATGCTAGGATTAACAGGAAAAAGCTAAAAATTTCAGAATTGCACCGTGCAATGTGGAGATATTACTGTTTGTGCATTTACAATATTCATTGATTTTTGCCATTGAAAAACATGTTTTTCATATACCAGAAATGTTTGAAGCTACTGACTGAATGAAAGGAGCTGGCATCTCACTCTCTTTGAATCTTCTTTATCATGCTAGGATTAGCAGGAAAAAGCAAAAAATTTCAGAATTGCACCTTGCAATGTGGAGATATTACTGTTTGTGCATTTACAATATTCATTGATTTTTGCCATTGAAAAACGTTTTTCATATACCAGAAATGTTTGAAGCTACTGACTGAATGAAAGGAGCTGGCATCTCACTCTCTTTGAATCTTCTTTATCATGCTAGGATTAACAGGAAAAAGCTAAAAATTTCAGAATTGCACCGTGCAATGTGGAGATATTACTGTTTGTGCATTTACAATATTCATTGATTTTTGCCATTGAAAAACATGTTTTTCATATACCAGAAATGTTTGAAGCTACTGACTGAATGAAAGGAGCTGGCATCTCACTCTCTTTGAATCTTCTTTATCATGCTAGGATTAGCAGGAAAAAGCAAAAAATTTCAGAATTGCACCTTGCAATGTGGAGATATTACTGTTTGTGCATTTACAATATTCATTGATTTTTGCCATTGAAAAACATGTTTTTCATATACCAGAAATGTTTGAAGCTACTGACTGAATGAAAGGAGCTGGCATCTCACTCTCTTTGAATCTTTATCATGCTAGGATTAACAGGAAAAAGCTAAAAATTTCAGAATTGCACCGTGCAATGTGGAGATATTACTGTTTGTGCATTTACAATATTCATTGATTTTTGCCATTGAAAAACATGTTTTTCATATACCAGAAATGTTTGAAGCTACTGACTGAATGAAAGGAGCTGGCATCTCACTCTCTTTGAATCTTCTTTATCATGCTAGGATTAACAGGAAAAAGCTAAAAATTTCAGAATTGCACCGTGCAATGTGGAGATATTACTGTTTGTGCATTTACAATATTCATTGATTTTTGCCATTGAAAAACATGTTTTTCATATACCAGAAATGTTTGAAGCTACTGACTGAATGAAAGGAGCTGGCATCTCACTCTCTTTGAATCTTCTTTATCATGCTAGGATTAGCAGGAAAAAGCAAAAAATTTCAGAATTGCACCTTGCAATGTGGAGATATTACTGTTTGTGCATTTACAATATTCATTGATTTTTGCCATTGAAAAACATGTTTTTCATATACCAGAAATGTTTGAAGCTACTGACTGAATGAAAGGAGCTGGCATCTCACTCTCTTTGAATCTTCTTTATCATGCTAGGATTAACAGGAAAAAGCTAAAAATTTCAGAATTGCACCGTGCAATGTGGAGATATTACTGTTTGTGCATTTACAATATTCATTGATTTTTGCCATTGAAAAACATGTTTTTCATATACCAGAAATGTTTGAAGCTACTGACTGAATGAAAGGAGCTGGCATCTCACTCTCTTTGAATCTTCTTTATCATGCTAGGATTAGCAGGAAAAAGCAAAAAATTTCAGAATTGCACCTTGCAATGTGGAGATATTACTGTTTGTGCATTTACAATATTCATTGATTTTTGCCATTGAAAAACATGTTTTTCATATACCAGAAATGTTTGAAGCTACTGACTGAATGAAAGGAGCTGGCATCTCACTCTCTTTGAATCTTCTTTATCATGCTAGGATTAACAGGAAAAAGCTAAAAATTTCAGAATTGCACCGTGCAATGTGGAGATATTACTGTTTGTGCATTTACAATATTCATTGATTTTTGCCATTGAAAAACATGTTTTTCATATACCAGAAATGTTTGAAGCTACTGACTGAATGAAAGGAGCTGGCATCTCACTCTCTTTGAATCTTCTTTATCATGCTAGGATTAGCAGGAAAAAGCAAAAAATTTCAGAATTGCACCTTGCAATGTGGAGATATTACTGTTTGTGCATTTACAATATTCATTGATTTTTGCCATTGAAAAACATGTTTTTCATATACCAGAAATGTTTGAAGCTACTGACTGAATGAAAGGAGCTGGCATCTCACTCTCTTTGAATCTTCTTTATCATGCTAGGATTAACAGGAAAAAGCAAAAAATTTCAGAATTGCACCTTGCAATGTGGAGATATTACTGTTTGTGCATTTACAATATTCATTGATTTTTGCCATTGAAAAACATGTTTTTCATATACCAGAAATGTTTGAAGCTACTGACTGAATGAAAGGAGCTGGCATCTCACTCTCTTTGAATCTTCTTTATCATGCTAGGATTAACAGGAAAAAGCTAAAAATTTCAGAATTGCACCGTGCAATGTGGAGATATTACTGTTTGTGCATTTACAATATTCATTGATTTTTGCCATTGAAAAACATGTTTTTCATATACCAGAAATGTTTGAAGCTACTGACTGAATGAAAGGAGCTGGCATCTCACTCTCTTTGAATCTTCTTTATCATGCTAGGATTAGCAGGAAAAAGCAAAAAATTTCAGAATTGCACCTTGCAATGTGGAGATATTACTGTTTGTGCATTTACAATATTCATTGATTTTTGCCATTGAAAAACATGTTTTTCATATACCAGAAATGTTTGAAGCTACTGACTGAATGAAAGGAGCTGACATCTCACTCTCTTTGAATCTTCTTTATCATGCTAGGATTAACAGGAAAAAGCTAAAAATTTCAGAATTGCACCGTGCAATGTGGAGATATTACTGTTTGTGCATTTACAATATTCATTGATTTTTGCCATTGAAAAACATGTTTTTCATATACCAGAAATGTTTGAAGCTACTGACTGAATGAAAGGAGCTGGCATCTCACTCTCTTTGAATCTTCTTTATCATGCTAGGATTAGCAGGAAAAAGCAAAAAATTTCAGAATTGCACCTTGCAATGTGGAGATATTACTGTTTGTGCATTTACAATATTCATTGATTTTTGCCATTGAAAAACATGTTTTTCATATACCAGAAATGTTTGAAGCTACTGACTGAATGAAAGGAGCTGGCATCTCACTCTCTTTGAATCTTCTTTATCATGCTAGGATTAACAGGAAAAAGCAAAAAATTTCAGAATTGCACCTTGCAATGTGGAGATATTACTGTTTGTGCATTTACAATATTCATTGATTTTTGCCATTGAAAAACATGTTTTTCATATACCAGAAATGTTTGAAGCTACTGACTGAATGAAAGGAGCTGGCATCTCACTCTCTTTGAATCTTCTTTATCATGCTAGGATTAACAGGAAAAAGCTAGAAATTTCAGAATTGCACCGTGCAATGTGGAGATATTACTGTTTGTGCATTTACAATATTCATTGATTTTTGCCATTGAAAAACATGTTTTTCATATACCAGAAATGTTTGAAGCTACTGACTGAATGAAAGGAGCTGGCATCTCACTCTCTTTGAATCTTCTTTATCATGCTAGGATTAGCAGGAAAAAGCAAAAAATTTCAGAATTGCACCTTGCAATGTGGAGATATTACTGTTTGTGCATTTACAATATTCATTGATTTTTGCCATTGAAAAACATGTTTTTCATATACCAGAAATGTTTGAAGCTACTGACTGAATGAAAGGAGCTGGCATCTCACTCTCTTTGAATCTTCTTTATCATGCTAGGATTAACAGGAAAAAGCAAAAAATTTCAGAATTGCACCTTGCAATGTGGAGATATTACTGTTTGTGCATTTACAATATTCATTGATTTTTGCCATTGAAAAACATGTTTTTCATATACCAGAAATGTTTGAAGCTACTGACTGAATGAAAGGAGCTGGCATCTCACTCTCTTTGAATCTTCTTTATCATGCTAGGATTAACAGGAAAAAGCTAAAAATTTCAGAATTGCACCGTGCAATGTGGAGATATTACTGTTTGTGCATTTACAATATTCATTGATTTTTGCCATTGAAAAACATGTTTTTCATATACCAGAAATGTTTGAAGCTACTGACTGAATGAAAGGAGCTGGCATCTCACTCTCTTTGAATCTTCTTTATCATGCTAGGATTAGCAGGAAAAAGCAAAAAATTTCAGAATTGCACCTTGCAATGTGGAGATATTACTGTTTGTGCATTTACAATATTCATTGATTTTTGCCATTGAAAAACATGTTTTTCATATACCAGAAATGTTTGAAGCTACTGACTGAATGAAAGGAGCTGGCATCTCACTCTCTTTGAATCTTCTTTATCATGCTAGGATTAACAGGAAAAAGCTAAAAATTTCAGAATTGCACCGTGCAATGTGGAGATATTACTGTTTGTGCATTTACAATATTCATTGATTTTTGCCATTGAAAAACATGTTTTTCATATACCAGAAATGTTTGAAGCTACTGACTGAATGAAAGGAGCTGGCATCTCACTCTCTTTGAATCTTCTTTATCATGCTAGGATTAACAGGAAAAAGCTAAAAATTTCAGAATTGCACCGTGCAATGTGGAGATATTACTGTTTGTGCATTTACAATATTCATTGATTTTTGCCATTGAAAAACATGTTTTTCATATACCAGAAATGTTTGAAGCTACTGACTGAATGAAAGGAGCTGGCATCTCACTCTCTTTGAATCTTCTTTATCATGCTAGGATTAGCAGGAAAAAGCTAAAAATTTCAGAATTGCACCTTGCAATGTGGAGATATTACTGTTTGTGCATTTACAATATTCATTGATTTTTGCCATTGAAAAACATGTTTTTCATATACCAGAAATGTTTGAAGCTACTGACTGAATGAAAGGAGCTGGCATCTCACTCTCTTTGAATCTTCTTTATCATGCTAGGATTAACAGGAAAAAGCTAAAAATTTCAGAATTGCACCGTGCAATGTGGAGATATTACTGTTTGTGCATTTACAATATTCATTGATTTTTGCCATTGAAAAACATGTTTTTCATATACCAGAAATGTTTGAAGCTACTGACTGAATGAAAGGAGCTGGCATCTCACTCTCTTTGAATCTTCTTTATCATGCTAGGATTAGCAGGAAAAAGCAAAAAATTTCAGAATTGCACCTTGCAATGTGGAGATATTAGTGTTTGTGCATTTACAATATTCATTGATTTTTGCCATTGAAAAACATGTTTTTCATATACCAGAAATGTTTGAAGCTACTGACTGAATGAAAGGAGCTGGCATCTCACTCTCTTTGAATCTTCTTTATCATGCTAGGATTAACAGGAAAAAGCTAAAAATTTCAGAATTGCACCGTGCAATGTGGAGATATTACTGTTTGTGCATTTACAATATTCATTGATTTTTGCCATTGAAAAACATGTTTTTCATATACCAGAAATGTTTGAAGCTACTGACTGAATGAAAGGAGCTGGCATCTCACTCTCTTTGAATCTTCTTTATCATGCTAGGATTAGCAGGAAAAAGCAAAAAATTTCAGAATTGCACCTTGCAATGTGGAGATATTACTGTTTGTGCATTTACAATATTCATTGATTTTTGCCATTGAAAAACATGTTTTTCATATACCAGAAATGTTTGAAGCTACTGACTGAATGAAAGGAGCTGGCATCTCACTCTCTTTGAATCTTCTTTATCATGCTAGGATTAACAGGAAAAAGCAAAAAATTTCAGAATTGCACCTTGCAATGTGGAGATATTACTGTTTGTGCATTTACAATATTCATTGATTTTTGCCATTGAAAAACATGTTTTTCATATACCAGAAATGTTTGAAGCTACTGACTGAATGAAAGGAGCTGGCATCTCACTCTCTTTGAATCTTCTTTATCATGCTAGGATTAACAGGAAAAAGCTAAAAATTTCAGAATTGCACCGTGCAATGTGGAGATATTACTGTTTGTGCATTTACAATATTCATTGATTTTTGCCATTGAAAAACATGTTTTTCATATACCAGAAATGTTTGAAGCTACTGACTGAATGAAAGGAGCTGGCATCTCACTCTCTTTGAATCTTCTTTATCATGCTAGGATTAGCAGGAAAAAGCAAAAAATTTCAGAATTGCACCTTGCAATGTGGAGATATTACTGTTTGTGCATTTACAATATTCATTGATTTTTGCCATTGAAAAACATGTTTTTCATATACCAGAAATGTTTGAAGCTACTGACTGAATGAAAGGAGCTGGCATCTCACTCTCTTTGAATCTTCTTTATCATGCTAGGATTAACAGGAAAAAGCAAAAAATTTCAGAATTGCACCTTGCAATGTGGAGATATTACTGTTTGTGCATTTACAATATTCATTGATTTTTGCCATTGAAAAACATGTTTTTCATATACCGAAATGTTTGAAGCTACTGACTGAATGAAAGGAGCTGGCATCTCACTCTCTTTGAATCTTCTTTATCATGCTAGGATTAACAGGAAAAAGCTAAAAATTTCAGAATTGCACCGTGCAATGTGGAGATATTACTGTTTGTGCATTTACAATATTCATTGATTTTTGCCATTGAAAAACATGTTTTTCATATACCAGAAATGTTTGAAGCTACTGACTGAATGAAAGGAGCTGGCATCTCACTCTCTTTGAATCTTCTTTATCATGCTAGGATTAGCAGGAAAAAGCAAAAAATTTCAGAATTGCACCTTGCAATGTGGAGATATTACTGTTTGTGCATTTACAATATTCATTGATTTTTGCCATTGAAAAACATGTTTTCATATACCAGAAATGTTTGAAGCTACTGACTGAATGAAAGGAGCTGGCATCTCACTCTCTTTGAATCTTCTTTATCATGCTAGGATTAACAGGAAAAAGCTAAAAATTTCAGAATTGCACCGTGCAATGTGGAGATATTACTGTTTGTGCATTTACAATATTCATTGATTTTTGCCATTGAAAAACATGTTTTTCATATACCAGAAATGTTTGAAGCTACTGACTGAATGAAAGGAGCTGGCATCTCACTCTCTTTGAATCTTCTTTATCATGCTAGGATTAGCAGGAAAAAGCAAAAAATTTCAGAATTGCACCTTGCAATGTGGAGATATTACTGTTTGTGCATTTACAATATTCATTGATTTTTGCCATTGAAAAACGTTTTTCATATACCAGAAATGTTTGAAGCTACTGACTGAATGAAAGGAGCTGGCATCTCACTCTCTTTGAATCTTCTTTATCATGCTAGGATTAACAGGAAAAAGCTAAAAATTTCAGAATTGCACCGTGCAATGTGGAGATATTACTGTTTGTGCATTTACAATATTCATTGATTTTTGCCATTGAAAAACATGTTTTTCATATACCAGAAATGTTTGAAGCTACTGACTGAATGAAAGGAGCTGGCATCTCACTCTCTTTGAATCTTCTTTATCATGCTAGGATTAGCAGGAAAAAGCAAAAAATTTCAGAATTGCACCTTGCAATGTGGAGATATTACTGTTTGTGCATTTACAATATTCATTGATTTTTGCCATTGAAAAACATGTTTTTCATATACCAGAAATGTTTGAAGCTACTGACTGAATGAAAGGAGCTGGCATCTCACTCTCTTTGAATCTTTATCATGCTAGGATTAACAGGAAAAAGCTAAAAATTTCAGAATTGCACCGTGCAATGTGGAGATATTACTGTTTGTGCATTTACAATATTCATTGATTTTTGCCATTGAAAAACATGTTTTTCATATACCAGAAATGTTTGAAGCTACTGACTGAATGAAAGGAGCTGGCATCTCACTCTCTTTGAATCTTCTTTATCATGCTAGGATTAACAGGAAAAAGCTAAAAATTTCAGAATTGCACCGTGCAATGTGGAGATATTACTGTTTGTGCATTTACAATATTCATTGATTTTTGCCATTGAAAAACATGTTTTTCATATACCAGAAATGTTTGAAGCTACTGACTGAATGAAAGGAGCTGGCATCTCACTCTCTTTGAATCTTCTTTATCATGCTAGGATTAGCAGGAAAAAGCAAAAAATTTCAGAATTGCACCTTGCAATGTGGAGATATTACTGTTTGTGCATTTACAATATTCATTGATTTTTGCCATTGAAAAACATGTTTTTCATATACCAGAAATGTTTGAAGCTACTGACTGAATGAAAGGAGCTGGCATCTCACTCTCTTTGAATCTTCTTTATCATGCTAGGATTAACAGGAAAAAGCTAAAAATTTCAGAATTGCACCGTGCAATGTGGAGATATTACTGTTTGTGCATTTACAATATTCATTGATTTTGCCATTGAAAAACATGTTTTTCATATACCAGAAATGTTTGAAGCTACTGACTGAATGAAAGGAGCTGGCATCTCACTCTCTTTGAATCTTCTTTATCATGCTAGGATTAGCAGGAAAAAGCAAAAAATTTCAGAATTGCACCTTGCAATGTGGAGATATTACTGTTTGTGCATTTACAATATTCATTGATTTTTGCCATTGAAAAACATGTTTTTCATATACCAGAAATGTTTGAAGCTACTGACTGAATGAAAGGAGCTGGCATCTCACTCTCTTTGAATCTTCTTTATCATGCTAGGATTAACAGGAAAAAGCTAAAAATTTCAGAATTGCACCGTGCAATGTGGAGATATTACTGTTTGTGCATTTACAATATTCATTGATTTTTGCCATTGAAAAACATGTTTTTCATATACCAGAAATGTTTGAAGCTACTGACTGAATGAAAGGAGCTGGCATCTCACTCTCTTTGAATCTTCTTTATCATGCTAGGATTAGCAGGAAAAAGCAAAAAATTCAGAATTGCACCTTGCAATGTGGAGATATTACTGTTTGTGCATTTACAATATTCATTGATTTTTGCCATTGAAAAACATGTTTTTCATATACCAGAAATGTTTGAAGCTACTGACTGAATGAAAGGAGCTGGCATCTCACTCTCTTTGAATCTTCTTTATCATGCTAGGATTAACAGGAAAAAGCAAAAAATTTCAGAATTGCACCTTGCAATGTGGAGATATTACTGTTTGTGCATTTACAATATTCATTGATTTTTGCCATTGAAAAACATGTTTTTCATATACCAGAAATGTTTGAAGCTACTGACTGAATGAAAGGAGCTGGCATCTCACTCTCTTTGAATCTTCTTTATCATGCTAGGATTAACAGGAAAAAGCTAAAAATTTCAGAATTGCACCGTGCAATGTGGAGATATTACTGTTTGTGCATTTACATATTCATTGATTTTTGACATTGAAAAACATGTTTTCATATACCAGAAATGTTTGAAGCTACTGACTGAATGAAAGGAGCTGGCATCTCACTCTCTTTGAATCTTCTTTATCATGCTAGGATTAGCAGGAAAAAGCAAAAAATTTCAGAATTGCACCTTGCAATGTGGAGATATTACTGTTTGTGCATTTACAATATTCATTGATTTTTGCCATTGAAAAACATGTTTTTCATATACCAGAAATGTTTGAAGCTACTGACTGAATGAAAGGAGCTGGCATCTCACTCTCTTTGAATCTTCTTTATCATGCTAGGATTAACAGGAAAAAGCTAAAAATTTCAGAATTGCACCGTGCAATGTGGAGATATTACTGTTTGTGCATTTACAATATTCATTGATTTTTGCCATTGAAAAACATGTTTTTCATATACCAGAAATGTTTGAAGCTACTGACTGAATGAAAGGAGCTGGCATCTCACTCTCTTTGAATCTTCTTTATCATGCTAGGATTAGCAGGAAAAAGCAAAAAATTTCAGAATTGCACCTTGCAATGTGGAGATATACTGTTTGTGCATTTACAATATTCATTGATTTTTGCCATTGAAAAACATGTTTTTCATATACCAGAAATGTTTGAAGCTACTGACTGAATGAAAGGAGCTGGCATCTCACTCTCTTTGAATCTTCTTTATCATGCTAGGATTAACAGGAAAAAGCAAAAAATTTCAGAATTGCACCTTGCAATGTGGAGATATTACTGTTTGTGCATTTACAATATTCATTGATTTTTGCCATTGAAAAACATGTTTTTCATATACCAGAAATGTTTGAAGCTACTGACTGAATGAAAGGAGCTGGCATCTCACTCTCTTTGAATCTTCTTTATCATGCTAGGATTAACAGGAAAAAGCTAAAAATTTCAGAATTGCACCTTGCAATGTGGAGATATTACTGTTTGTGCATTTACAATATTCATTGATTTTTGCCATTGAAAAACATGTTTTTCATATACCAGAAATGTTTGAAGCTACTGACTGAATGAAAGGAGCTGGCATCTCACTCTCTTTGAATCTTCTTTATCATGCTAGGATTAACAGGAAAAAGCTAAAAATTTCAGAATTGCACCGTGCAATGTGGAGATATTACTGTTTGTGCATTTACAATATTCATTGATTTTTGACATTGAAAAACATGTTTTTCATATACCAGAAATGTTTGAAGCTACTGACTGAATGAAAGGAGCTGGCATCTCACTCTCTTTGAATCTTCTTTATCATGCTAGGATTAGCAGGAAAAGCAAAAAATTTCAGAATTGCACCTTGCAATGTGGAGATATTACTGTTTGTGCATTTACAATATTCATTGATTTTTGCCATTGAAAAACATGTTTTTCATATACCAGAAATGTTTGAAGCTACTGACTGAATGAAGGAGCTGGCATCTCACTCTCTTTGAATCTTCTTTATCATGCTAGGATTAACAGGAAAAAGCTAAAAATTTCAGAATTGCACCGTGCAATGTGGAGATATTACTGTTTGTGCATTTACAATATTCATTGATTTTTGCCATTGAAAACATGTTTTTCATATACCAGAAATGTTTGAAGCTACTGACTGAATGAAAGGAGCTGGCATCTCACTCTCTTTGAATCTTCTTTATCATGCTAGGATTAGC